>NC_141597.1:46597765-46897765 GCF_047967505.1 Dipteris shenzhenensis
TGAGGGGGGTACCAAGGCTGTTAGGCCCATATTCAACATGTATGACTCTCTTACAGGCGCCTTCATCCCAAGGATGATTTCTTTCAAACGTGTGGGATGGAATGCCCCTCTTAGTAGCAAAATTAAAGAGTATTCCACTCAAAAAGGTTTGCTGGTCTGTGCATCGGGATGAGAGATACAAGACATTGTATGTTGTTTGAGTGTCCCAATACTAGACACTCAAGGGTACAAAGAGCTTTGGATGTAGTCAAAAGAACCTTCTTTTGTCCTAAGCTCAAGGTTGATGTCGAACTATATCCAACAGTTCCGAGTCGATAAAGCCGAGCGCTTGAGACATGGTGGCCTATTACATCCTTTAGAGACACCTGGGAAGAAATGGCAGAGTATTTCCAGAGACTTTGTGTGAGAAGTGCAGCAGAAATGAACGCGGGAGGGAGGGAGAGAGAGAGAGAGAGAGAGAGAGAGAGAGAGAGAGAGAGAGAGAGGGAGAGCAAGAGAGAGAGGCACAAGAGAACTGTAAGTGATATACCTGAATGAATCCAAGAACATTCCCAAACTCATCCTTTAAAAACACAACATAGTGCAATTTCAATCTCATGATAGTCACTCACAAGGTTGAAAACCATAAACTCCATCATGGCAGGGACTAGCTACTATGACATCCCCACTGACGTCATCAGCGCCCAACAGTGGGTGTAGACCATAGTATAAAAATATGCTCTCACACATACAAATCCACACACCCACACATACTTGAGCATCCATTTATACAAAGTATTCGTACTGAGTTTCTGTCGGCACTCCAGAGGTGAAGGGCAGACTCAGCCATGACGAAGGCTAGCACTAAAGGAGAAGGCTAATCAAAAGGTAGTCCAAAATCTCTTCAATCAAGCTACAACTGCTTGTGAAGTCTAAACGTTTTCATGTTAGTCTCTCCCCAACACGCATCCAAATCTAAATCTAGCTGATTAGGGCAACGCACCATTTAAGATAGAAAGAATTATCACAATACCAGCAGTGATCTCTGGAGAAAACCCCGCTACAACTAGGGGAAAACCTCGGAGCCAACAGGCTGCTCAGGAGCTCAGACAAACAGCTCAACAACCAAGAAAACGGGAGGCTCGGAGAGTGGAAGAACTGCTCCACAGCTCTGCCCTAACACTGCTCACCAAGGCAGACTATGCTGCTCCACAAGGCAGTGGACTGCAGTGCTATGCTGCTCCTTTAGGTGGTGCAAAACAAGGAGAATGGGGGGCCTATATAAGGCAGCCCCCCCTGCCTGGTCAGTTGATCTAGACGGGACGACCCAGCCCTAGCGCTGCCCACAGCCCTATAAAGGGGAGGCTCTCCCCTAGCCTATAAGGGGCTGAGACCAGCCAAGGTGGCCGACCTCCACCCTCTGCTCTACAGGGCACCTAAACCCATGGCTGCACAACAGGACATATCTGCCCAGACAGTCCCGCACCCCTCCCGGGAGCCTCCATGGCCATCGTGGCAATGCATGGACCAGAAAAGCATGCAGGAAAGCTATCAAGTCCTCCTCTCAGGGGGGTGGGCATACCCACAACACAGGCCCTCTCTCTCTATGCTACCCTCCCTCGCTGGGCAGTCACACCCACGATCAAGGCCCTCTCTCTCTAAGGTGACATCAGGAGATGTTGACCTCCAACACTGTGGTAGGATTACCATGAACATCTCTTGGGCATGATGCAATTTGGGTAACTGTTGAGCGACTCACCAAATTGCCACAATTCATTTCCACAAGAGAGACATTTGAGCCACTCAGCTTGCCCACCTGTTCGTTGAAAAGTTGTTTTACATGTATGGCTTGCCGGCTGAAATAGTTAGTGAAAGAGATGCTAAGTTTACTAAGCATTTTTTGAGAAACATCAAACACTCGGCTCCGTATGAGTTTGACTGATGATCTTGAATCTGATGGACAGACTGAGAAAATAGATCATAATCTGAAGTTGCCCAGGAGCTTATGTCTCCTGGAGGCAATCTCATTGGGAAGAATATCTTCCTTTGGAGTTTGCTTGTAATAGTGCTAAGCGTTTGGCCACCCAAATCAGTGCATTCATACTGATGTGGATACCAACCTAGAGCCCCATGGGTAGGTGGCTTGCCAAAAGTCGAGGTTGACACTGCTGCTGAGTCATTGCAACAGCAACAAGATATGTTGCAACTTGCAATTTGCAAGGGAAAGCATACTCAAGATAGAGCACGATTTTATGCTGATCACAAGTATTGATTTCTCCGACATTGAAACAGTTAGGACATGACGTACCTTTAGTACAATTAGGGTAGTCTTAGGGTTGAGACACCGAGGACACCCTCTGCCCATAGAAGTGTGAGCCTTAGCTCATGTGGGACATTCTTGGGAGTGGGGCCTCCTGAGAATACCCAGCAAGGATGGAGTCTATCAAAGCCTATGTCCCCCTAACGACATCGCTGTGCACATGAGACTGCATGGTATGGGACACGTAGTCTTAGCTGCGAGTTTACTGGTCACAGGTTGCATGCTCTCTAGCTCAGGGGTGATACTTTGCGAGGCTCTGTGGTTGGATGGTGACACACTAGCCTACACATGTGTGTCCCTGTGTTTGTGTTCTAACCTCTAATTATGTTGCCAGGTAGCTTGTGCATAGAGGATAGCATTGTACCGGTGTTTCACTATACCATTGATAGCCATGAAGCTGGCTTGCAAGCAAACATGCAAAACCACAGTGCAAAAGCACCTTGTAGGCAACTAACATGACATGACAAGGAGGCTAAAGCTGATATACACACATCCAAAGCATCAAATCAGCTTTTCTTTTCTCTTGTAGCTGATTCCACACAAAATTTCGTGAAGATCTGTATATATAGATATATATAGATATAGATTTTTTTTTGCAAAAAGAGACTTCTATTAAGTATTAAAGAAAACCATTAGAGCAAGCTCCATACTGGATACACCATGCAATGCATGAAAAGCTTGAGCCAAAAAGAAAGGATTGTGGCTGATAGTGCCATCTCAATCCAGTAGAACCCTCCAAGAATAGATATAGATATTGATATAGATATATTGTACCCCTAGCTCTTTTGGAAGCAACCAGTCTAACTGTGAGGATTTGCAGTTGAAGGTCCACTTGCTTTTATCTTATCACTTCTTCAAAAGGGCTATAATACAAGAAAAGTAATGAAGAAACTCCGCTCTGGTGTGAGGCCCAGAGTTTTGGAGGCTTTTTCATATGAAGAGATCTGAAGAGCAAAAACCTGGGTTGTAGAAAATCCGCACTATGAGATGACAAAGTTGCACAGTGACCCACATTTAGCTCGTTGGCAAGGTCCACTTACTAGGGATGGTGTGTTACATAAAGTCTTTTACATCTGCATTGCTACAACGGTGTAGCATTTTATTACCTCGCTACTTTGAATGTCGCAATGGTCACGGCAATTTTGAGAGGCCAAAACTTCATTCACAGCAGAACAATGACATGGAATGGCGCAGAAACCAGAATCTCTGGTATTATTAGATATTCAACGAGAAAGGAGAACACTATAAATTAGACCATACACTAAGACGGAACCATTTGTAAAACGATCAAATAATAAAAAAGGGGCACCAAAGCTGCGGAGGGAGCACACGAACGGCAATAACGCACCTGTTCTTCAAAAGAAACCACTCGAGGTTGAATTTGTGCCAAAGCATACTGAGCGACATCTTTGTGAGCTTCTGGCTCTAATTTCACTAGATCCTGAGCAAAAGTCTGGAGAAGCTGACGGGATGCGACCAAAGGGACCTCATCTGAGACCACTGCAATGGGCGAAATAGGAGCATAAGTAATCCGATAAAGCTGAAAGAGGTGGCGTAGGTTAGCTTCACTGCCATGCGACCTCTGCTAAAACACGGAGACTCGCAGAGCGAAAATTCTGTATGTATTAGGTCGTCCCTACTTTCAAATTGTGAGAGAAATATCGTAGCACATTTCAAAGAATAGGGAACAGGAAGCAGCAATTCAATCTGATAGGAACTGATCCCTGTTCTCTTCGAGATTTAAACATGAACGGACCTCCGCATGCGATTGTAGGAACCCGAAGAAAGACCCACAGCTACCATGGTGTCCTTCAACCTATCTTATGATGATTTTCAGCATGAACTGAGCATGGTAATTCCAGGAAGCCACGAAGGTTTAAAACGCGTGAAGGCAAAAATCTTACTGTGGTCGATGAAAGCCTTGGCATGGGCAACATTGTTGGTGGAGATGATTGAAGAGAGGAGAAGCTTATATTGCTCGATTTTTTGGCGCTGATCGGAGATGGAAGCAGCAGTATGGAGAGCGCCCTCGATGTCGGCCGCCATGAAGAAGGAGTCGATGGATCGAGAACAAAGAACCTGGCTGAGCTCCGGCTATGGCGATAGCGAACAAGGAACTCTCGCTATGGCGCTCGATAGTTTTAAGACACTTGATTAATCTCGATTGACTTTAGTCTCGCTTAAGCAAACCCAGCCTTAACCCAATAATGGTCTTCCATTATAGTGGTAAGCCAGAGAGGCCCTGCCAATGAAAATGTCATGACGTTAGGGATTTGTGGCATGTACTTTACAAGTGTATGTAGATGTGTAAGTAATGGAGTGGTCAATCCAGTAAGCAAACAACGTTCTTGTTGAGGTCTCATCCAAGGGTTTGTTCGCTCAGATGTGATCCAAAATGCTACCGTATATTATGGTAGGGATAGTGATATGCACGTGGAAATTGTATTTGTGCATAATGTTTTGTAGCTTTGTTGAGGAGGTTGTTGTATTATTCATATGGATGTTGAAGTCACCGAGGACTATATTTTTCTTGTTTTGATTTATGTTATGTCTTCTAAGAGGTTCAAGAAAGTAGTATATTGATTTTGGCATTTGTTCTTTTATTGTGTACCATTTTTGTGTTGTTAAGTCTCTGTTTTTCTTGTTGGACACCTTTGTCAACATGAAAGTTGTCCCTTTTGTATTGGTTCCAACAAGTAAAGATTCTCAATCTTTTTAACACGTGATATGGCAATGTAAGCTAGTCGGTGACCACGTACTTTCTTGGGTGAGAAAGCCACTCACTCCATAGTCAGTCCTTGGGATTTGCGAATGGTGTGTGCTATTCATGGCTAGATTAGGAATTGCTCCCTTGTTAGTATGCTAGTTTTTGACGGTCCTATTTGAACTTCCTTTGCAATCCGAAAAATAGGTGTCCAACTTGATGTATTTTCACACTATAGGCGCCTGTGTTATTGTTTCTTGCATGTTTGCCTACGTCATCGTTTGCGAGCTTGAGCCATACTATATCTTTCCCTTTGTATGTTGTCATCCCTTGGAAGACTCCATCAGCTCCATTCATAAGCCCGTCATGTTGGTCTAGGTTCCCTCAGGCAAGTTCAACAAGCATTCCTTCTTTGATCTCTATTGTTGTCCTGAGACCATCAGTTGTTTTTGGATCGTCCAATACTTTTCAACTATTGCACGGAGACTCCGTGAGATGATCGATTGCATTCAATGTATGTTTTCTTCCTTGAATTGTTTCTAGGATAGACTCATTATGCATATTCATTTGCATGTTTCTAGGATAGACTCATTATGCATGTTCATTTGCATGTTTGTGTATAATAGGTGTAGGAAGGTGTGGTCATTTTTTGTTTATGTAGTCAACTTGTTGTTCTATGTGGATACACTTCTTGAATGAGTTTAAACTGTTGATGAAACCATCGTCTTGTTGCCTTATAGTTTTTTGTAGCTCATAACATTTGACTTTATCTATCAAGTAGGTATTGGCCATGGAGACTAATGTATCCTCGTTGTTTTTTAACACCTAGGCATCTTTCACAGGTTTGGCTTGGTAGAATCCCCACAAGTTATTACATCACCGTGACTGAAATGATATTCAAAGTTATGCTAAAAGAGTGCATACGAAGGTTGGGAAAGTTCGGGGTTCGTCGTCCAACAAGGGGAATCTCATCGAAGACAAGATGTTGCACTTGGTTGTAGAGGCTAGACAATGCATATAGTCTTTCTCGGGAGAGAGAGGTGAGATTTTTGCTATGCACATGCAAGTGCAAGACGAGTGGATGGTTGTGCCATTTATGATATAAGTTGCCTTGCCAATGTATGCAAGCAAGAGTGCCTTGGGTAAATTTATGTCGTTAGAAATTATGATTTGATTGTAAAACCTAAGCAACCCTTGAACAAGAAGAAGCAAAAGGTAAGTTCTCCTTGTGCCAGCTCCTTCGATAAGGAAAAGGTAAATCTTTTCATCTGGGTGTATTCATTTTCGCAAAAGGATGTCATCAAATATATCACTTTGCTCTTTATTAAGACTTTCAATTCGCATGAAGTATTCTTCGTTAGGCAAAAGTATGATTTTCTTTGTGGGTATTACGAAATTGTCAATTCATGGAATTTTTTCGACGATTGGCATATCCAATCCAACATCATATACATCTATAGGGTCATTTGGGATTGGTGCATTCTCTTTATTGTCGACTTCATGTGGACCACTCCGTCATCAATGTATTCATCTTTCTTCAAGAGTTTATCATAGTTGAAGTTGAACTTGTTTCTATTGTGTATTATAATATCTTCGTTCATATGGTAAGCATCCTTCCAAGAACCAAATTTGTTAAGATGCTGACACTCCTCATCTTTGAATGGGCAATAGAGTAGAAGTTGTTCCCTATAATGGTTATTTGCATCTTTCGCTCTATTGAACTTGACAAATCTTACTATTTTCGGATTTTATCTTCTCTTGCAAGGTTTGGCGGAATGGTTGTACTTAGGAGCAAACGAGGCAAGGCAAACCTCTTCCATACCCTAACGCTATGTTCTTTGGATTGACATATAGTTTTTGAAGTTGATGCTTCCTTTAATATTAATGCTCTATTGTTATGCTCATTTGTGTTAATAAATTGAAGTTCACATGAAGCTCTGTGCAATGGCAATGATAATGAAATAAAAGGTAGTTGTGCACTTATTTGTTGTGCGTGCGAGAATGCATTTCCCATCCTTCTTAATCGATTTTGTGTGTTTGTACTTTCGTGCACACATTCTTTCATAATTTGTTGCAAGTTTGTTGTTATGGTGTTATCCATTTTTGTGATATAAGAAGTACAATATGATGTAGCACCATATGGATCCATAATAACTGAATATTGATGTTCGATTGCCATAAAATTGAAAGCATTTGTGAACATGTCTTTGTCTGAACAAAGTTGGCTTTCTTAGTTGTGATCTTATGGATAGAACACATGTATTCTTTCGAATGTTGATGATGTGGAGGCCACAATGCCATGCAGCCTTCGGTAAATTTCATTGTAGTAAGGTTTTATGGGGCAATTCAAGGGCATGAGTATCACCGTTTGAGGTAGCGGAGCTTTAAGGTAATGAAAACGACATTCTTTATTGTTTCTCTTGGTGCATGTTGATGTATGTTTATATGTTTGAATGTCTTTCATGTTGTCATTTAGAAGGTCTTTGTCATATGTTATGTATTTATCAATGAATGTGCAAATGGCATTGTCATCATTGTGATTGAAAATCGTAGCATTGTCCACCCAAAGCAAATAGTGCTCATGTTGGCTTCCTCAACTTTGAAACTCTATAACAAAGAAGTAATCTTTTATGTTCCCTAGAATTTCATTATCATTTTTTAGCATGGAAATCATTCAACGGAGCTTGTGGTTGTAATCTCTTGCGCACACTATCGGGTTCTCTTGCACAAGCTATCTAACGAGTCTTCTAAGTGCCTCACCTTCCTGATTTCTTTCATGCAAATCATAGTGGGTTCTCAAGCAAGTCAATAAAGGGTCCCAGAAAGCTATGAAAAAAGTTGGGGGCCCCAATTTATGCATCATCACAAATGCTTCTTTGCGAAGCTTTTCTTTATAATATGGCAAAGTTCGTAGAGACTCAAAGTCTCTATAGCCTATGCGAGAATTCAAAATTTTTTCTATGTTTGTGCTATTCATGGCATCCCTTGCCGTGAACCCATATGGATTGCATCACTTGATGGATAAGTACCTTTCTTGACTTGAAAAATAGATTTGGGATGTTTTGACTGAATTCTAATGACTCATGGGTAAGCTCCCATTTCACAATGTCCATGTATGACAAATTTTTGTCTGCAATAATTCTAGGGGGGGCAAAGAAAAGCATAGCAAAATTAAGTTCCTCACTATGCTTGTCTTGGATTATTCCTAAAGGCCTTTGTCCCTTGCAAGGGGAAATGAAGTGGATTGTTGTCTCATAATCTAGTACCTGCTCTACATAAATTAGGTTGTGTACAAAAGTGCCATTTTCTAATTCATTATTCTCTTCAACTTCCATTGTTTCTTCATAATCCATCTCTTCCTATGTCTTTTATTTTTCTACCGTCCATTGTTTAGAATAACGTTGTTTGCTTTTGTAAAGAGAAGTTTCTATTAATTTCATTGCAAACATTAGAACCAATGGTCAAGCATGACCAATCATGTAACATGATTTGTACTACATTTTCTTTTTAATTTCAACTAAATGTTGGCATCTTCATCCACGAAAAGTGGTAACATATTTTGTACTCTAGAAGTGTCCGCCATAACATTAACTATTCTACCTTTCACACCAAGTTGTCCATCAAAAGTGAGTTCCCTTATTTGTGTGAAAGCTATTATTGGAGACCCTCTATTGTGTTTATATAGAAACTTCAGGTATTTCATGATTTGTTTGTAATTGAGTAGGTGTAAAATATTTGGGGATCTTATTGTTGTCAATGGCATATTAACAATCCTTGCAAACACGAAATGATCTACTCTAGAATACACAATTGAAATTTGATCGGTGCTCTTGAAATGGATACAGCTTCAGGAAAGAGGAATATAAGTCAAAGTGATTGGCTATAGTGGAAAGGTCCATTATGGAAAGTGTTTTATTATCCATGGAGATTAAAGCTTTTTTTTGCAGCAAAAGAAAGAGAGCTTTATAGATTTCCTTGAAAAGCAAAGATAGTGGGTAGGTCTTTTGAGTGGGTAAGAAGAACATACAGTTTGTTATAATCTGACAATCACACTCGATCTTATCCCATTGTCTCGAGAAATTACAAAGAAGCTATCCACAAAGCAAGAAATGCTAGAGAGCAGTAGCCTTAATTTTTAATAAAAGTAGATTCAAGAGGCATATTTCCTACAATTAAGCCTACCATCAACATGTACTTAAAGCATTTGTTAACTCTATGTCAACATGGACTCAAGTAGCACAGAATCTATATGTGTAGTAGCGGCAAAGCTCTGCTTGTACTTGCATAAGGCTAAAATAATCTCCCTTAGGAATCTTGCATGCATGTTCTACATGCAAGTTCTACATATGATTCCTACATGCATGTTCTACATTCAAGTTCTACATATGACATTTTGGTGGTCATCACTAACCACCAGAAATAGCAATCTTTCCACACAGATTTATCTCATACATAATCCGATCAGTAGAGGAAACACCAACATGAAATTAATCAATTTTCATTGTATCCACAACACAACCTTAAGACGCTAAACTCCTAAATTCTATTTATTAGCCGCTGAGTTCCTACATGGAAGTTCTACATGAAACTCCTACATGCAACTTCTACAAGCTTATCAAAGATCAAAGTTCTACATGTAGAGAGAGAAAGTCCTACCATTCCTACATGCAAAGAGAGAAGCTCTTCAACTTGTATAAATATCCCATGATGAATGAAGTCCACACTCTTTGGGGCATTGTGTTTAGTTCTATTTTGGTGTTCTATCCAATTGTTTCCAAGTGTCCATGCTCCCTTACACTCCACATCCAAAAGCATGTCCTAACCTTGTTTCCCACTCCCCTCTCCTCCAATCTTGCAACTCCTCCTCTCCCTCTCCTCTTTCCTTCTCCTCTCTCTCCCCCACCCCCATGCTCTTACACCTTCTTTCTCTCCCACTCCTATGCTTCCCCTAAACCCTTACCGTCTTAGCTTAGTTCCTCAACCCTTGACCTCCATGATCTATGAGTTCTCCACCATGCACTCTATTCTAAACCCTGGATCCCCCTTCTAACCTTGAACTCCCTTTGGAAACCTAGAACCTCCTTCTCTCAACCCTGAGCCTCCTTTTGAACCCTGAAACTCCTTCTTGACCTTAAAACCCCAATGGAGGTGAAAGCCTTCATTTCTCCAACCATGTTGATGAGTGTTCCTTTCACACAAGCATGTGCAATGTTTGCTTCCCACACTTGAGCCTACATCTCTCATACGAATACGACCCAAGGTCCTAAGCTACACGTCTTCAATCGAACATGATATCCTAACAATTTAGAGTTTTCTATTCAAGAAATGAAGAACATAAAACTCAAATTGGAAGTACTCTTATTACTGAGTGAATAGCATGAAACATGTATATACAATGCTTTTACGTCTATGAATGTAATATTACTATTTATAAATTTCAACAAGCTCACAAGATAATGCTGCAAGACTTAGTGGACTATGCCCAAATTGCAAAGAAAACATTGTTATCATAATATGGGAAAGATGATGGAGATCAATTTCTTACGAAATGTAGAACATCCAAGAGAAGTGACCAAGAAATGAAAAAGAGCAATTGCTCATTGATAAACATTACATCTAATAGCTTTATTCAAGCTCAATTTTTGCAGCAATAAAACCTATCACCAAACCAAACATATTTCTCAGGAATTGACTCTTCACTTTGTTAGTGAAAAGCTGGGACATAAGGTATTGGGTATTCTCCTCAAGCAGTTGTATGAATGGAGAGGATAGTTGGAGAACTTTGTCCACTATAGCATCTTTCATGTCACTTTAATTTTAGCTCCCTCAATTGTAGTTATAACACCCTTGATCTTGGGAAATTTTGGAAATGTTGTATGTTTATCAAAAGCCATACAAAAGATCTTATCAAGTTGCCTTGAAATTTTAGCCTCCTTGCAAATAACACACATGGACTCGTAGAAAGTAGAATTAACCCCAAGGATTTTCAACCCCAATAACCTACAGCAAAGTCAGTTAGACTTTTAGCCCAGCGTACAATTTGAAGCAATGCTGATTTAAACCCATGAATATGTTAATATGTAAATTTACTTTTGAAAGTTTGGGGTAATTTCCCTGCAATTTCAGTCGCACTTTCAGCCCAAGATACACTAAGAAAATTTTGATTCAAATGCAAAAATATGTTAACACATCCATGCAATGTGAGAGGTTTAGTATCTCCTAAGTTCATATACTCCATAGCCTATCTGTTGTGTGTTAGATACACTTTTGACAGGTTTGTTGAGAATTCTTGATCATTGTAAATATCACACAAAAAAACATTAATAAGTAGGTGGTATTAGCATTACTAGGCACATCTAGGCTAGGGTGGGTTAGCTACATGTGATCCTGTGGTTTACTTGGAGATATCTTTAGCGAAAACAAAAAAAGTGGAGGTTGCATAGGTGTAGGTCAACTAGAATAGATATGAGGTAGTTTTATTGCCTGTAGAGCTAATTTTGAAGCCATTGGGGGGCACCCATGTTTTTTCGACAAGAGGTGGTTTTGTGAGGTCCAAAGGCTACATGGGATCGCTTCTTGACGCAAGAGAGTTGTTGGATGTTGTTTAGTACATGAAGCTTTTTAGATAGGTGAGTGGTGTAGAGAACATATCTAAAGCCAAACATTGAATTTTGTCATGAGTTTTAGAAAGAAATGGTAGGTAATATTGAAAGCTCCAACTTTTTTTGCTACAAATGCATCAATCCGACTTTTGGATCAAAAGTTATCACCTCAACAAGGATTGGTAGGGGGCTGATAGTTATTGCCCTTGTTATTAGCTCAGGGTTCTAGGTGGTGTTGTGCGACTTGATGAATAGATTATCTGCTTGCTTCAAAGTTCATGGTTTTTTGTGGTTTATAAGGAGTTGATGATGCATATGCTCGATTTGTAAATGAAACATGACTTGTCTTTGGAGTATCCATGATGCTTTAAAGGTAGTTTCCTTGACGCTATGCTCGTCAGATCATAGTGTTGAGTTTGCATGCCAACTCTGATTAGGTCAAGAATCTTCTCTATAGTTTCTTGGATTTTCAAAAGCAACATTCTCTTATCATGTAGGCTAGTGTTGACATAAGCAAATTCCCTTATTGTGGTAATGACAATGGCAAGTATACCACTTGATGTGTTGTGTGTTCAAGATTGTGTTCCCTATTTTTCACACACATTCATTTGCAAGGCCATTAAAGACATTGTGACAAGGCATTCTTCATAGCTTCACTAGTGGTCTTGTCTACTTTAGTCATATATGAAGTGCAATATGAGGCAGCACCATATGGGTTTATAATATGAATTGCACACTTGTATTGGCTCCCAACAATCTTGACAATGTCGATTTGAAATTGTTTTTCAATATGTCTACCATTTTGACTCTTAAGGAGTAAGGTGGGTTGTGTAAGCCTCATACGCAAGGCCATTACATACTCATCCTCATCTAGGTAGGGAATCTTTTTCAAAAAATGAAATCTATTGTCTCCAAATTATTTCCTTATTAGTGAGTATAGCATGCAAATTGATTTGACAGCATAGTAGCAATTTTCAAAGCATGGATAACTTTGTGGATCTCTAGAAACATGTTCAAGGAGCATCATCGATACAACACAGATGTGGTAATGTGTTTCATCAATTTCTTTCCTTCTAGCACATATGTTTCACTATCGCAAATTCTTTGTAGATGCATTCTCAGCAACACTAACATCAAAGCCTCACCACCTTAGTATACTCTACACCCTGGTTGAGAATGCTTTGGTTCACGAGCATTGCTTGATGATTACACACTCCACTCCGCAATCACATTTAATCATGCACTTGAAATACTATGGTATAGCGAAGGTACATGCACAATTTTTTTGCACATCAATGGTGGCCAAAATAAAGTTCTTCAGATACTTCTACTAGGGGAGTCTTTTGGCCATACAATTGTAACATCTTTGTTCTTGAAAACTGAGAAGCGTGTGTGCACTTGTTGGCAGGAACAACACGAGAAAGAACTTGTAGTGTTGTTGGAAGCATCGCTTGGGTTTACTACAAGACAATTTGTAATTTGGTACAAGAAAACTGTCCACACCAAAGGCATTCCTTACAATCCATCACTAAGAAAATATATCGAATGAAGGAGGCAAGTAGAACAAAAAAGAGGAAAATAAGTGCAATATAATCAGCAACCCTATATCTTATGAGCATGAGGTAGACAATGTAAAAGCGTTACAAATCACGCAAGTAGGATAGAAGATACCCAACAATATGCTTGCATTTGCTATGGATGTTTGAAACTTCATTCGAATTTGAAGGCAATGGTGGATACAACGAAACAATTTTTAAAGAACATGCATGCATAATAAAGGATGGTTTGCCCACTATGTCTAAGTTAGCTAAAAAAGAACAAGGTGAATGGCATTCACTGGGCCTGCCAAAAATAAAAAGAAGAGAAAAACAGGGAGGGAATGGTGGAGATCACATGGTCCCAACCAATCACAAAAAAGCGATGAAAATTTAGGGACAACTTGCATGAAATGGTGTGCGAACAAGTTGAATACATTCAAAAGGCCTGCCTTGGAAGCTGAGAGAGAGAGAAGAAGAAGAAGAAGAAGAAGAGAGAGAGAGAGAGAGAGAGAGAGAGAGAGAGAGAGAGAGAGGGGGGGGGGGGGGGGGGGGAAAGGGGACAAAAATAGCAAGCAACAAGAAGAAGAAGAAGAGAGAGAGAGAGAGAGAGAGAAAGGGGGAGAAAAGTGGGGACAAACATAGCAAGAACAGAGGACAAAAATAGCAACGGTGTATAGCCAATCACCCGTTTGCACGAGTCAACAAAGAAAATCCACCACCAGTCAAATTCTGCCACCCGGCCAGTCCCAAATAGGATTTTTATCATCTTTGAGAGTGCAAAACGATTACTATAGCCTCTCCCCTCTCCCTACAGGCAGGCCAAAAATGGGGACAAAAATAGCAAGCAAGAAGAAGAAGAAGAGAGAGAGAGAGAAAGGGGGAGAAAAAAATGGGGATAAAAATAGCAAGCAAGAAGAAGAAGAAGAAGAAGAAGAAGAAGAGGAGAGAGAGAGAAAGGGGGAGAAAAAAATGGGAACAAAAATAGCAGAAATCCTTGTCATTTTTCTTTTTGAAGGGAAGTAGCCTTTACTAAAGCCTTCCCTCCTCAGGGCAGGCCAAAAAGGGGGTGAATTGAAAGTTGAGAGAGAGAGAGAGAGAGAGAGAGAGAGAGAGAGAGAGAGATGGAGGATTTCAAGGGGTAAAAATACCAAGATGAGGACTTTAAGGGATACAAATAGCAAGTGTAACTTAACCCAATCACAAAATATATTTTTGTAAAAAATAAAAGCTTGAATTTTATTGTGCTTGTCACTATACCCTACCCCCTATGGGGGAGGCCAATAAACTACCTACTCCCCCCAAAAATGAAATACACATCTATGCCTGATCTCAATAAGAATACCTTTTGTATAAATCCATGAATTGAGCTTTGATGGTCCGGTGCTGTAAATGTCTTTGCAGATATAGATAGGGTGCAACACTCAGTTCTTTGTTTTGCAATTGGATATTTTGCATACTATTATGCATTGCCACAATATTAATATTTCCCAAATGTGTAAGTCACACATTGGAGACACACACATATGCTAGAAGCACACCGATGCATATTTTTATCACTCATGCACGACACATGGTAAGAAATGTGGAAATATTCATGCCCAACCGTGAAAATAATATCTAATCCATATCAAGCATAAGGATCTTAGTCTCATTAAGACCTACTCAAATTATCATACACATTGTACATGCGCACATATGCTAGAAGCACACTGGTGCATACTTTTATGCTCATGCTTATGCTTATGCATGAGCATAAGCAAAGTAGACATATGCTAGAGGATACATGAGTGGCCGAGTGCAATCAATGTCAACAATAATAGCATTTTGCACGAACTCCTTCTTACTCCTCTTTACTAAGAGAAGAACAAGAGGCATGACATGCGCACTGCCCTCAAATATGGTTCCTTTTTATTATTTGGCCAACACTAGAGCGTTTTATGAAACTCTAAAATCCTACGAAGCCATGTAGCACATTCTAAGCCGGTAGATCAATTGGCCTATTATTAGCTACTTTCAATATACTTAGCAGCTGGCCAAGCATTCTAGTTGGAAAGTCTCATCTTAGCAAGTCCGGTTTAGACGGGGCAAGTTCCTCTGGCGACAGCCTGCCGCAAGCGGGGCACTGCTAACAAACTGGTGAACTCGGGAAAGGCCTCTGACGGAGGCAACGTGGAGAGGCCAGAGCCGTGGATGATGAGAGATCGGACGGTGGAGATTAGGGAAGGGGCATTGTATAGCTCTACCTTCATCATCTTCATCTTCTTTATTATTTTGATCATCTTGTTCATTTTTTGAGCTCTGCTCTGTTTGAGCTCTTGGAGCTCAGCTATGGCGGCCTTCTCTGTTGCCTTCGCCACCCATTGCTCCATCTCCTCCCTCGACCTCCCTTCCCTCCTCCTCCCCCCCAAATCCTCCTCCCATTCCTCCTCCTCCTTCTCCTCCTCCTCCTCCTCCTTCCGTCATTCCCTCTCCCCCTTCCCCTTCCGCCTCCCCTCCCCCTCCTCCTTCCCCCCTCTCTCCTTCTTCGTCAGAGCTGCTCGCGAGAAATTCGAGCGTAACAAGCCTCACGTCAACATCGGCACCATCGGCCACGTCGACCATGGCAAGACCACCCTCACCGCCGCCCTCACCATGGCCATGGCCTCTGAGCTCGGCAGCCAGCCCAAACGATACGACCAGATTGACGCCGCACCCGAAGAGAGGGCACGGGGTATCACCATCAATACCGCTGTGGTGGAGTACGAATCCCCCAACAGGCATTACGCCCATGTGGACTGCCCAGGGCATGCTGATTATGTCAAGAACATGATCACCGGAGCTGCTCAGATGGATGGAGCTATCTTGGTGGTGTCTGGGGCGGACGGCGCCATGCCGCAGACTAAGGAACATATCCTCTTGGCCAAGCAGGTCGGTGTTCCTCATATTGTTGTTTTCCTCAACAAGACTGACCAAGTTGACGATGATGAGTTTATTGAGCTTGTGGAGCTTGAGATCAGAGACCTCCTCAAGTCGTACGAATTCCCTGGAGACGATGTCGCTGTTGTCGCCGGGTCTGCGTTAAAGGCACTCGAAGCTTTCGAAAAGAACCCAAAGATAAAGAGGGGAGAGAATGAATGGGTGGACAAAATCTATCAGTTGATAGATGCCGTGGACACAAACATACCCGTTCCCCAGAGGCAGGTTGATCTTCCTTTTTTGATGGCTGTTGAGGACGTCTTTTCTATTACTGGTCGCGGAACGGTCGCAACAGGCAAAGTTGAAAGAGGAAAGATAAAAATGGGGGAGACAGTGGATATTGTAGGCTTGAAGGATACGAGAAATACCACTGTTACCGGAGTTGAGATGTTCCAGAAATTGCTGGATGAGGCCATGGCCGGTGACAACGTCGGGCTTTTGTTGAGAGGTATCCAGAAAGCTGACATTCAGAGAGGAATGGTCATTGCCAAGCCTGGAACGATCACACCGCACAAGAAATTCGTCGCATCAGTATATATCTTAAAGAAAGAGGAAGGGGGGAGGCACTCTCCGTTTTTTGCTGGTTATAGGCCGCAGTTTTACATGAGGACGACTGATGTGACGGGTAAGGTTGCAACTGTGGAGACTGATGCTGGTGAGGAGACGAAGATGGTGCTGCCTGGTGATCGTGTCAAGATGACAGTTGAGCTGATCCAACCTGTTGCTATAGAGAAGAAGATGAGATTTGCTATTAGAGAGGGTGGAAAGACAGTAGGTGCTGGAGTTATTTCTGACATTATTGAGTGAGGTCAGGCCATCTATTTAGGCTGTTTAGT
Source organism: Dipteris shenzhenensis (assembly GCF_047967505.1). Lineage (NCBI taxonomy): Eukaryota > Viridiplantae > Streptophyta > Polypodiopsida > Gleicheniales > Dipteridaceae > Dipteris > Dipteris shenzhenensis. The sequence goes on from NC_141597.1 coordinate 46,614,700, forward strand.
GTCTATAACCCCTGTTTTAGTGGCACCGCATCTTCCCTATTGTTTTACCAAACGAGGTGCTGGAAAGTAGAGTAATAGGTCCTGTGATTCCGGCTGTCTAAGAAACAATCAGGTCAGACCCTTTTGGTGAGTCTCCTTATCAAGTTTATCCCTGTTCTGCCCCAAGTAATGCGGACTTAAGTCTCATTTTGCAAGCTTACTCTTGTACAAGAGTATGTACCAGGTGGTAATCTTCTGTTTTGTAATCCAATTCTGGCGCTGTTACCTGTTTAGTGTACATGGCCCTCTGCTTGTTAACTTCAGGTTCACGAAGTCTTTCTTTTGTTTCCTTTTAGTGTTAAATTGGGGCAACAGTGCTTACCTTTCCTGAACTCAGACTGCCATGATAGGCTGGGAATATTGGTGTAAAATTTGTGAGCAACTAACATGGAGACTTTTGATATGCTGTACTACACACACACACACACACATTTTTTAAAGTGAAAGCCATGATTGTTTATATTACAAGAAAAGCCACCTCAAAGCGAGGAGCTATAAATTACATCAGCTGAAAACCTTCTGTATATGCTAAATATACATCATGATCTATGTAGCGAGTCTGCAAACAATCAAAAAAAGATTGCTGCAGAGAACACTTGAAGAAAGCGAACAAAGAAAATTGTGGATCACCAAAGACTTTACAATTCCTGTCTATCCATAAAGTCCAAAGTGCCCAATTACGAACGGAAACAAAGAAAAGATCAAACTCTTGAGTGCGCGGATGAAAACCAAAGAGCCAGAAGAATTTCCCAAAAGTAGGAGTTGGGAATCTCGTTCTCAACCGCTGTCGAAGAAAATCCAGGAACTCACGGGAGGATGGGCAAAACTTGTTGGGGTAAAGGCACATTGCCACCCTTTAAAAGTTATGACCCCTATGACTGTCTTAAGACAGTCATAGGGTGAATCCCTAATCCTAATAAAACCTTTGAGTTTGTGGTGTGGCTCAACACATTTTTTACACACCCACACTCCCTTGTGTCTTTCGCTCTCTCTCTGTCTCCCATCGTTCCACTCCCCTCTTTCCCTCACAAGTGGTATCAGAGCCACCCTCTCCCTCTCACTTCGGTCTACCCCTCCCTCTACCCCTCCCTCTCCCCTCGGGCCTTGTGCCCTCAGCGCGAGCAGGGCGCAGGGCACAGCAGGGCGCAGTAGGTGCGCCAGCACCCATAGCTGCAGCAGCAGCTAGCTGCTGCTAGCTGCTACCCGCTACCCGGCGGCCGCAGCCCACCAGGCGGGCGCAGCCAGCGCGCGCAGCGCGCAGCACCGGCCGCGCACAGCCAGTCGACCGGCTGCAAGGCAGCAGCCGCGACCAGCCGTACAGCCAGCCGTACCGGCTGTACGGACGCCGCGACGAACAGCCGGCCGTGCAGCTTTTAGCTGCTGGGTCGCGTGACCAGCAGCAGCCGGCTGCACACAGGCAGCCGACCTCCATCAGCGGGTGAGGACGCGTGCAAGTACAGGTACAGCCGTACCGGCTGTTCCCTCAGCCAGAATTTCGACGATTTTTTTGGGATCCGTGCCCTCGCAGGTACAGGGTACAGCAGGTATCCTTCGCAGGTACAGCAAGCACATATTTTTTTTTGGGGAAGAAGGAAAAGAGTGAGAGCACTCTGCCCTTTTGCGTGATACTTGCAAGTACACGCAAGTACAGAAGTACGAGGTTTTTCTTGATGCATTCCCAGAATTTTTCAGTTCTAAAACTGTGTGTTTGAGGTACAGCAAGTACACTTGTGTCCCTCGTGCTTGAGGTGACTAGTGCCACAGTGTGTGGTGGATGCACAGTTATTTTGTTTCGGGAAGGTCAGATGCCTTAATTTGCAGAGGGCTTTTATGCTTTTGCTAAGTGCAAATCTTAGTTTTCGGGTGACAATTTCAAAGGGCTTTTGCCTGGAAGTGTATGCAGTGTATGCCTTGAGGCAGTGTGGAGCTAGGGTGCCCACATTGGTCTTGTTTCCGCAGTGTACTCAATGACATTTCTTGCAGGTCACATTCTGTGTACGACACTTTGAAAATCTCAGTTGAGCCACGCTTGGCCAGGGCGCATCGAGTTTACTTGGTCCCTAACTGTCCATCGTTGACAGTGCTCAAAAGATTTTCTCTTTAGTGTTTGTAGGTTGGGATCTGTGTTGTTACTGTGTACACAGGGTAGTTTATGCATTACTTTGTCAGGTGAAAGTGCCAGGAGAGCGCTGTATTTTGTATGCTACCTCAGTGTTGAGGGTGTTTATCACTTGGTACAGGTATCAAATCAAGGGGCTTTTGCCCAGATTTTGCTTGTGAGCACTTGAGTTACTGTTTGAGAACTTCAGATGCCTTTTATCCCCTTGGCAGAAGGGTGATTGGTTGGGATTGGTCCCATACTTTGTTGCAGATTTGTGACAGGCTGAGGTGTTTGGAGCTTGTTTTTAGTGGACAAAACAGTGTATGACAAGTGGTTTATGCATATAAAATCAGTGCAATACCTCATCTGAGGTGGGAGAAGTGATCAGGACAGCAGTGTTTTGTGCTTCGTCAGATGATGATGCACTGATAAAACACTTGTGGAACTGCTGCAGCAATTCTGTAGTTACTGGTTTATGCCTATTTGAGCACGGTACAGTGTGTCAGAAGGTACAGTGACTGGAGGGAAAATTTTCTGTTTTGCTGCAGGATTTTTTTTTTTTTGACAGTAAAAAACAGCACTATTGTGAGTGCTCCTGGCTCTTGATAGAGCAGGTTTTCTGAGAAATCAGAATTTTATTTAGTCATCTTTTTTGACTTACAGGGAGTCAGACACTTTCCTTGTCTAATATGGCATCAGGGGGAAGTGAATCCGCAATACTGAACATAAAGAAATTGGAAGGGGCACATAATTATGCATTATGGGCAGAACAGTGTTTGAATGTACTTCTGCTAAAGAAGATTTCTAAGCCCATAAGGGTGAAGGGTGTCAAGCCATCTGGGATGGCAGATGATGAGTGGGAGGAGCTTGATTTGTCCGCAAGGGCAGCTATCATGCTTACTCTCACTGATTCTCTTGTGTTCAATGTTCAGGCAGAAAAGACCTCTTATGGCCTATGGCAGAGGCTAGAAGAGTTGTATGCCCAAAAGAGTTCAGCCAGTAAGGTTTATTGGTTGAAGAAGCTAGTCGATCTTCGCATGAAGGAAGGTACAGCTATGACCTCACACTTGAGTGAGTTCAATGCCATCTTTACACAGCTTATTGCACAGGGATTGAACCTTAATGAGGAGTTCAAGGCTACTTTCTTGTTGTGTACCCTGCCTGAGAGTTGGGACACTTTCAAGACCACTCTGTCAAATTCAAATGTCACTCTTATGTATGCTGATGTGGAGAGCTCTCTCCTTATGGAGGAGATGAGCAGGAAGAACAATATGGGCAGCAAGTCTTCCAATGCTTTGCAGGTACAGGAAAGAGGTAGGACTCAGCAGAAGAGGAGATCTGCTGGCAAGTCCAAATCCCGCAGTCATTCCCGTGGCAAAAAGGATATTGAATGCTTTTACTGTAGCAAGAAGGGACATGTGAAGTCTAAGTGCTTCAAGTTTATACGGGATCAGAAAGCCAAGAAGGCTGAGACAAAGGATGCAGGCAGTGGAAGCAAAGGCAAAGGCAGATGACTTGGATGCAGTGAATGTTGCAGCAGAGGACAGTGACAGTGACAGTGACAGACATGATGTATTATGTTCTTCTGCTGTAATTGCACATACATTGGTTGTTGATGGCCATGACATGCACACTTGGCTCTTGGATTCAGGTGCTTCTTTTCATGTTACGCCTCATAGGGAGTGGTTTACTTCCTACACAGGTACTCATGGAGTTGTTCACCTTGGGAACAACTATGCATGTCAGATTGCAGGGATTGGCAGTATACAGATAGTATTCCCTGATGGACGCATATTTATGCTTGATGGTGTTCGCCATGTGCCGCAAATCAAGAAAAATCTGATTAGCACTGGCTTGTTGGATGACAGTGGTTACCACACCACATTTGGGGATTCCAAATGGGTGATTATTGATGGCCAGGTTGTAGTGGCTGAGGGTTATAAGAGTGATACCTTGTACCCTCTTTATGTTTCCAGTGTAGGTAATCATGTTGTTGCCATAACCGAGCTGCCGAAGGTTTCATTATGGCATAGCCGGTTGGGACACATGTCCGTTAAAGGAATGCAAGAACTGTCACGTTTGGGTTATCTGCCGTCTCTTTCATTTTCAGATTTGCCTACTTGTGATCATTGCATTTTTGGAAAGCATTCTATGACTTCTCATAAGAGGAGAACTCCCCAGAATAGAGCACCGCTTGATCTAGTGCACACACTGATTTGTGTGAGATGCCACAGCTATCACTAGGGGGTGCAAAGTATTTCATTACTTTTATTGATGATGCCACACGCAAAGTGTGGGTCTATTTCTTGAAGCATAAGAGCGATGCCTTAGATGCCTTCAAGAAGTTTGTCGCTCAGGTTGAGAATCGGACAGGACGCAGGCTGAAATGCCTCAGATCCGATAATGGGGGTGAGTATGTGTCACATGCTTTTGTACAGTTATGCGAAGCTAAGGGCATTAAACAGGAACTCACAACCCCTCATAATGCATCTCAAAATGGTGTGAGTGAGCGGATGAATCGAACTATTCAGGAGAAAGTTCGATGTATGTTGTCTTATGCTGCATTGCCCCATGGCTTTTGGGCAGAAGCCGTGCAGACAGCAGTTCACCTAATTAACAGGTCGCCGAACAAGGCTTTGGAGCTGAAAGTGCCAGAGGAGGTGTGGTCTGGCAAGCCACCTTCATATAAGCACTTACGTGTGTTTGGCTGCGAGTGCTTTGCTCATGTACGCAAAGAACTGCGCACCAAACTGGAGCCAAAGTCTTTCAGATGCATCTTCATGGGTTACGGTGACGAAGGTGAAATGGGGTACAGGTTATGGGATCCTATCAAACGGAAGATTATACGCAGCAATGACGTCATCTTTAAAGAGGATAGTGTACACAAAGAACCCATGCAACCTGTGGAATACAGGAGGGTTGTTTATGATGATGTCGGACAGCAAAGAATGCCCATTAATATGCAGCAGCAGGCTGCTGTAAATAACCCTGTTCAAGAGGGTATACAGGCTGAAAATCAGCCAGACAATTTTGCCAATGATGCACCACTGGATATGCCAGCAAATGGCGCTGTAGAACAGCCAGATATGGTGGTACAGCCACCCGTCATGCATGACGAACAGGCTAGACAGCAGCCTAATACGGAACATTTTGTTAGGAGCACCCGTGTACAACGGCCTCCTAACAGGTTTGTTCCAGGAGCCAATAATGTGGCTGATTTTATCATGCTGACAGATTGTGGTGAGCCTTCCAGCTTCAGGGAAGCTATGGGAAGAATAGAGAAAAGGAAGTGGGAGAAAGCCATGCAGTCAGAAATGGACTCCTTACTTCAAAATGATACATGGGACTTGGTGCAACTACCTGCAGGCAGAAAGGTTTTGCCATGCAAGTGGGTTTACAAAGTCAAAGTGGATTCAAATGCTTTATCGAGGTATAAGGCCAGATTGGTTGCCAAGGGATTTAAGCAGGAGAAGGGCATTGACTTTGATGAGATCTTTTCCCCTGTAGTCAAGATGACTACTTTGAGAGCAGTGTTAGCTCTTGTTGCTCATGAGGACATGGATTTGTGTCAGATGGATGTGAAGACTGCTTTTCTTCACGGAGATCTCCATGATGAGATCTACATGAGTCAGCCAGAGGGATATGTTGTTAAAGGGAAAGAGCAGCTTGTGTGTAAGCTCAAGAGGAGCTTGTATGGACTCAAGCAGGCGCCAAGAGAATGGTACAAGAAGTTTGATGCCTTCATGCAGTCCCAAGGGTATCATAGGTGTGAAACCGATCACTGCTTGTACACCAAACGGGCAAAGGATGGCATTTTGATGCTACTCATTCTATATGTGGATGACATGCTGATTGCCAGCAAATCTCAGCAAGAGATTAGTGCTTTGAAGAAGCAACTGCATAAGTCTTTTGACATGAAAGACTTGGGTGATGCAAACCATATTCTTGGTATGCGGATTATTCGTGACAGGTCCAAGGGACTTTTGTTTCTGTCACAGAAGGAGTACATTGACAAAGTACTTCAGAGGTTTAAAATGGAGGGGGGGAAGTCAATTAGTACCCCGTTGCCTCCTCATTTAAAACTCAGCAGTAAGGACAGCCCTAGATCAGATGATGATAAGGCTGAGATGGCCAAGGTTCCGTATGCATCTGCAGTTGGTTCTTTGATGTATGCCATGGTTGCCACTCCTCCGGATATTGCTTTTGCGGTGGGAGTCATCAGCAGGTATATGGCAAATCCAGGCAAGCGGCAGTGGGAAGCAGTGAAAGGCGTCTTGAGGTATCTCAAGGGTACCAAAGACTTGTGCATATGTTATGGTAGGCAGGATGCATTGGTGCATGGTTTTACAGATTCAGACTATGCAGGGAATGCAGATAACCGGAAGTCTACTACCGGTTATATTTTCACATTTGCAGGAGGTGCTATATCATGGGTGTCTCGGTTGCAGAAATGCATTGCACTGTCAACTACTGAAGCTGAATATGTTGCAGCCACTGAGGCTTGCAAGGAAGCAATATGGCTTACTCGGCTGGTGGGAGATTTGGGCATTACAGGAGATATGCCAGTTTTGCATTGTGATAGTTAGAGTGCTATCATGTTGGCAAAGAATCCGGTCTTTCATCAGAAGACCAAGCACATAGATGTGAAATACCATTTCATCAGGGAGGTACTGGAAGACAAGCGGCTTGAGCTTGTGAAGGTGCATACTGATGATAATCTTGCAGATTTGCTCACTAAGAGCTTGCCTACAGAGCGGTTTGCACATTGTCACCACATCATGGGATTAGGATGAGACCATTCTTATTTTATGGTCTTGTATACAGTAACTGTATATTGCTGTAATTTTTATTCTTTTCTCCCCTTTAGGCACATTGGCCTTTAGGTGGGAGGTTGTTGGGGTAAAGGCACATTGCCACCCTTTAAAAGTTATGACCCCTATGACTGTCTTAAGACAGTCATAGGGTGAATCCCTAATCCTAATAAAACCTTTGAGTTTGTGGTGTGGCTCAACACATTTTTTACACACCCACACTCCCTTGTGTCTTTCGCTCTCTCTTTGTCTCCCATCGTTCCACTCCCCTCTTTCCCTCACAAAACCAGAATAACACACACACACATACACAAAGGCGTGTGCACGTGGAGAGAGAGAGAGAGAGAGAGAGAGAGAGAGAGGGCATGGGGGCGGTTCTTGTCAGGTAGTAAGTGCATGAAGGTGTGAGAATGACCTCTCATACCTTCCGCTGCATTTATGGACATAATATAAGAAATTTGTCAAGCGTTCATACAAACTGAACAAGGTGGTGCAATTTTACACACTGTCCAAACATTTTAGGTTAGTAACTTCTAAATGCACAAAGCTATCTGATTGCAACATCCTTGTGCAATTATTGTGTTTCGTGAACTATGATGGTTATACATGGAGTTTAGCTAGTTGGTTTAGGAATTCATCAATTTGACGTTTCATCTGACATTGTTGCAGCCCCTGTAAGTGGACAGTTTATGAGTGGCCATTCCGATATTTGAAAAGTTGTGAAGACTTTGCAAGCTACAACTCTGAAGAACGGGGAGTGTGGTAGGCTCGGTAAAGAAAAGAGCTCGTTCCAAGCATGGTTCTTAATTTAGTATCTAGCTGCAGTTGGATCCTTGACCGGACTGTAGGGCTATTCTGAATTAAGTATCTAGCTGAAGTCGGATCCCTGACTGGATTGAGAGGCCTTGTTACTACTGTACACGCTGTAACTTTATCATTGCTAGACTTGTATGAAGTAGAGACTGCGATTGATTTTCTTGGTAGAGACCTCAGGCTATTGGTTCTACCCTAAGCCTATCATTATAACAGAAAGCACTATAGTCCATATCTTACTCTGTACAGGACCTTAGTTGCTTGCTGTAGTTGGTGCAATGGAAAGGGGCTATTTTATTTGAGGATAGGAGTATGGTTACTTAATTTCAACCCATCAGCTGTATGATACTTGGTTAAAACGTTTTTGTTCTGGAACAATTGTAATCAAACGGTCCCTGCTCACAGGCATGAAGATTCTTGAGAAAGCTGAAGACATCACAGTCCATAAAATTTTTCTCTTAATTTACAGATGGCCCACAGGCTTCAGGTGGACTTTGTAGGTGCAGTTTAGAATTATTGACATTATAACAATATGCCTCACTAACAAGTCAACCGTTTGGTACTTTCAGGCTGGTATGTTGGGTCAGATAGCTTTAATATCTTGTTTGTTCTATACAGCTTACTAAAAAGTATGTGTAATCATATTGGATCTTTTCTGGTACAGCAGTGTTTCTGGTACAACAGTGATCGCAGAGGTAATGTTTTTAAGAGCAGGCCAGACAGCTTACATGCTTTTGAGCTGGTGTGAGACCTGTATTGATGCTCTTATACTGGGTCCTTTTCTGTACAGCAGTGATCGCACTGGTAGCACATGCTGTTGACATGCAGTTGAACCTATATGAACCCGTGTGCAATATTTAACCAAATCATGTGGGCCTTACATGTTGCTGTTCCTATATGATGTTTAGCCAAGCCATGCAGTTTTCCTTTTGTCGGCTCCTATTTGGGATCTCTAACCAAGCTGTGCAGGCTTTACATGTGATGCAGTATGTCTTTGGCTCCCTATTATTTGGTGGGAGTCTACTGAGGTGGTTTGAGTTGATAAGTATGCTAGTGCTTATGCAAATATTAATTTTGTCCCAGTTTCCCATCCCTTGTCCGGGTGGGAACTTAATTTGCACAGTTATTATTTATTTTATTGTTATGGGAGTGTGCAGACAGGCCACAGGTAGCATGGTGGGAAAGGGGCACACACTATTACTGGTTTGGAGCAGCTGCGTGTTATTGCTTTTTCATGTGATTGGGTCATGCAGCTCAATTCAATGAGGTGGGACCTTTGAAATAAAGGGGGAGGAGAGATTTGTCTGGGTGAAGAAGAGGGCAGGAAGTGTGAGAAGAAGGGGAAGAGAGAGATTTTACTAGGTGAAGAAGAAGGCAGAAAGTGTGAGAAGGGGGGGGGGGCGATTACTATTGGTATTCACGCAATATTGTCTACAGGACAAACAAGTATACAATGTGGTCAAGGGAGAGCCTAAGTGTGCCTATCATAACAGAGAGCTCACAGTTTTAAGCTGCAGTATCTCCAAGCTAAGGGTTTAACTTGTCTCGAGGAGGTGGGGATGAGGTGACATCTTAGAGGGTCTAAGAAGATGCAATGGGCTAAGTTTTATGTACTGTAGCTCTCTTGTGTGCGCTTGAGCATCTGAGACTTGCTTTGGGACCTTGTTGGCGTGTTAAGATAGAAGGTTTTAGAACATTGTATTGCCCTAGCAGGGGAAGTTGGCATCAGAGCTGTGATATATGTACGCTTGAAGACCTGTTTCTGAGAAGAATCTGAGAGAGACTGGCCTATGATGGGTAATTTGGTATACCGAGGTGGCTAGGATGATTTGGACGAAGCATGTTATGCCTTCCTAAAAGAATGAGTTGTGACTTATGATTGCATAGTAGAATGCGCATGTGAAGTGTGCCACTCAATTAATTATATGTCAGGAGTGGCATCTCCATTTCTCCTTGTTTTTGTCCCTGTATGGCCCTGGGTTCTTGCACGGGCAGTGCAAAGCTGGCGGGAAGGGATCCTTAGATGTACAGGGGTAGCCCCTGCAACAAATAGTCAAGGACTTGATGTTGACAAAGCAACCAGTAGTGCTTCTGTTTATGATGTTCGGCCTCCTCTACAAGAGCTGCAAGGGTAAAGATGGGGCCTATTATCTCATAAATTGGAGGTAATTTGTAATGGAGGAGGTAAGGACTCAACAGATCTACATCCTTTTACTTTTCCGCATGAGTGGGGCAGCCTCTGTCTCTTTCCCCATTGAATGAAGCATGTGTCTTCTTTGACCCTGCAACTATCCTATGACTTTTGGACATAGTTGCACACCATTATGAATCAGGAGGGTGGCTGCGGCGCCAAACCTTTAAGTAATTGCCCACAAGGTGTGATTTTAGCATCCTGGCTTGAGGATATCTATGAGAACTCTTGGGATTTAGAAAAATTATGTAATGTAACAGCATTAGCCCTACAAATCAGGTCTGCTGTTAAGTAGAGTGCTTATAACGCTTGCAACTCTTTATTTTTAGCATTGCAATTCGGAAATATAGAATGACTTATCAAGGACAGATGGGAGGTGTTCAAGCACCTCTTGAATTGTAGGGATGCTGATTGAACACTCAGCAGTCATTAGCCAATGGCTAGGTAGTCATAAGCAAGGGCTTGAAAACAAGCAAGAACTTTCATGTGTCCAAGCTCGCTTTTCTATTGCTGAGTGCAGTAGTGGGTTTGGTTCCCCTTTTATACATAGTGAGGGTTAACCAAAGTCCATGTGTATATGGGACATTTTCGCTGCATGTACAAATATCAGTCATTTGTGAATTACCACGCGATACAAATGTAAGGTGATAGCAGGAGGCATTTTGTAAACACTTGAATACTCTAAGCTATTTTACTCCTGCGCCCTATGTAGCGACATCTTTTAGAGAAGTCACTTAGCTAACCTATCTTATGAACTTTCTATTGCGGCCTGCTGGTATTGTGATAATTCTTTCTATCTTAAATGGTGCGTTGCCCTATCAGCTAGACTTAGATGCTCGTTTGGGAGAGACTAAAATGAAATCGTTTAGACTTCACAAGCAGTTGTAGCTTGAATGAAGAGATTTTGGACTACTTTATGATTAGTCTTCTCCTTTAATGCTAGCCTTCATCATGGCTGAGTTTGCCCTTCACCTCCGGAGTGCCGACAGAAACTCAGTACGAAGACTTTGTATAAAAGGATGTTCACGTATGTGGGTGTGTGGATTTGTATGTGTGAGAGCATATTTTTATACTATGGTCTACACCCACTGTTGGTCACACTGATGACATCAGTGGGTATGTCATAGTAGCTAGTCCCTGCTATGCGTGATGGAGTTTATGGTTTTCAATCTTATGAGTGACTATCGTGAGATTGAAACTGCACTTTGTTGTGTTTTTAGAGGATGAGTTTGGGAAGGTTCCTAGATTCATCTAGGTATATGCTTCTGTCGTATTAGCGGACATGCGAATTTTACCTTGTGAAGTTTTCGTCCAAGTTGGGCATGTTGGTATTGTGATAATTCTATCTATCTTAAATGGTGCGTTGCCCTATCAACTGGACTTAGATGCTCGTTTGGGAAAATGAAATCATTTAGACTTCACGAGCAGTTGTAGCTTGAATGAAGAGATTTTGGACTACTTTTTGATTAGCCTTCTCCTTTAATGCTAGCCTTCATCATGGCTGAGTTTGCCCTTCACCTTTGGAGTGTCGACAGAAACTCAATACGAAGACTTTGTATAAAAGGATGCTCACGTATGTGTGGGTGTGTGGATTTGTATGTGTGAGCATATTTTTATACTATGGTCTACACCCACTGTCGAGTGTTGATGACGTTAGTGGGTATGTCATAGTAGCTAGTCCTTGCTATACGTGATGGAGCTCATGGTTTTTAATCTTATGAGTGACTATTGTGAGATTGAAATTGCACTATGTTGTGTTTTTAGAGGATGAAGTTTGGGAAGGTTCCTAGATTCATCTAGGTATATGCTTTTGTCGTATTAGCAAACATGCAAATTTCACCTTATGAAGTTTTCGTCCAAGTTGCGGCATGTTGGTATTGTGATAATTCTTTCTATCTCAAATGGTGGGTTGCCCTATCAGCTAGACTTAGATGCTCGTTTGGGAGAGACTAAACTGAAATCATTTAGACTTCACAAGCAGTTGTAGCTTAAATGAAGAGATTTTGGACTACTTTTTGATTAGCCTTCTCCTTTAATGCTAGCCTTCATCATGGCTGAGTTTGCCCTTCACCTCAGAGTGCCAACAGAAACTCAATACGAAGACGTTGTATAAAAGGATGCTCATGCATGTGTGGGTGTGTGGATTTGTATGGTTGAGAGCATATTTTTATACTATGGTCTACACCCATTGTTGGGCGTCGATGGCCTCAGTGGGTATGTCAAAGTTGCTATGTGTGATGGAGTTTATGGTTTTCAATCTTATGAGTGACTATCGTGAGATTGAAATTGCATTATGTTGTGTTTTTAGAGGATGAGTTTGGGAATGTTCCTAGATTCATCTAGGTATATATCTTATGAACTTTCCCCTCTTGAAGAATATTGTCTTCTCAAAATATGATGCTGTGAGTGATGAAGGATTTACAGGAAATGTATCTCGTAGGAACCAAGTCTGCATAATAATTATTTTATTGTTGGTTGTGTAAGACAAGTCAAAGACAATCGGTTCACTGTCGATTGTGTGGGATCTCATTATGTAAAGATAAGCTTTGAGAGTAGTTTAGTACTGGTGCAATCGTTGGGGGTAAAATTGCACTGGTTGCCTTCGTTAGGCATGTATTCCTTTTGATGCAATATTCAACAAGCACTTTGAGCACACGCTCATGGAATTTCATGACTTTCAGAGGAACATACTCTATTTGAATACTCTCATCCATGGGCTGTTAATGTATAGGCTCTAATATTGCAACCCACGTGCCCTTGAGCGAAGAAATATAGGAAACATGATTTGGGTGCAAAAGCAACCTTTATATTTTTATAGGACCCATAAAGCCTTTGTATCAAAGTTGCGACTATGTTCATGTAGCCTAGAATACATCATGTCCTTTTCTTGAATTTCTAAACCCCTTCTTTTTTGATCAGTATAAAACTTCATTCTAGCTTGAGCCTTGGTCATGATTCCTTTAATGCATCCATTGTCTTCAACTTGTCAATAACACTACGATTTGAAATCTATCTACTAGCAGCTTAACCTTGCGTCTAAGAGTGACATTTCCAACAGAGGTATTGCAGTGGATGGTAGCTTGACCTTGCGTCCATAGAGAGCTAGAGTGATATTCCAATGGAGGTATCTCTCGTCAAATTATGACAACTCTGCAAGACAAAGCCACCTATCCCATGACCTTTGTCAAAATAAGTTTTTCTTCCATCCGTTTGTTGACTCTCAGTGTTTGTCTATGACAAGGAGGATGATAAGCAAAACTGGGAGTAAGTTTTGTTCCTAGTTGATTAACTCTTGCCAAAAATTTCATGGTTTTGTTCCTAGTTGATTACTTCTTGCAAGAAATTTCCTAGGTTGCTGAGATGTTCACCCAAACTATCGGCTTCAATCATTTTCAAGATAAACAGTTTTGGCTTGTTAGCTACTAAATGGTGGCACATTGTGCACACCTTCGTACAAGGTTTTTTACATCTTAGAAGCAATATAGATATTTAGTGTCTCTACTCTCATGTGCATAGTTCGATAACTATTGGCATCGATCTTTATTCACCTATGTACACAATAAAAAAAGGAGTATATCTTTCTTGTAAGCTCCCCTTGTGTATACTCCGACTCAAGCTTCCCTTATGGTATGTACTTGCTCCAATTCAAGCTCCTCAATGTTGCCCAAACAACAAGAGATCAATCATCTTCTTCAGATGGAGAGTGTGCAATATTTGTTAAGGTCATGGTGCGAAAGGTGCAGTCCCCTTTGTCATCATTGTCACAAGTCTCATTCAAGATTGCCCTAGATTGTGACCTCAAGTAACCAATTGATCTCTATTTAGTTTGCCATAAGCCAATCAAATACATCTTCCAATTTTGCTAAATTCCAAAACTTTTTTAGTGGTTGCAAATTCCAAAATCCTAGCTTGAGCAAATCCACCTACCAAAAACACACCTCCAACTATTAAACAATTCACTTCTTGTATATGAAATGTGTCTTTGCCCAAGGACAAGGAGGACTTCAAGAAATTTCACCTACTTTATGTTTTCATGATTCTTATGTGCAACAACTAACCCCTATAATCTTTACCATTCACAAAAGGCATAAGGAAACAACCTGCTCCACCCATGCAAAGGATAGCTGAATGCACATAACAAGCTTGCTGCAAGAAAGGTGCTAGCCCAAACCTAGACGTGGGCCTTTGGCACTACAAAATTGTTCTTCTATCTCCTCCTAGAACCTTCAAAATAGTTCATCGTGTGCTCTCCTAGATCATTTTAGTGGGCTGAGTAGATGCCCTTGAAATAGACCTCCTTTGTTGCTCCAATGGATAGCCCAAAGAGGAGTTACTATCGTCTTTGGTTTCTTGAACTCCTTGTTGCTTCTGTTTGCATCCAATCGAAGAGGCACAAGACACCTTGAATGATCCCCTACAGTGAATTTCTCTTCACCCTAGAAGGTGACTTGCAGACTAGATTGATGAATTCTTGGGCCTCCTTGTTGCTGCTCTACAATGCAACCTCTCTCTATTTACTTTTAATTTTGCGCTTGTTTCTTCCTTTTGGCTTTCAATTTTGTTGTTGTTTGGTTGCAATTTCAAAGCTTAGTAAGCATTGGTTTACCCAAGAGATGTTGGAATCGTTCAAAACCCAAATGGCATCTTATGCTTGGGTATTAATGAGAATTTGATTGTAGTTTTGCTTACAAAGTTCTTCTTCTTCTTTTTTATTTTTCTCATTTGCTAATTTCTTTAAATTTTTTTCCTTTGTTCTTTTGCTTGTTCTTAAAATTTAATTTGTCAGATTGGATATATTCTATCTTATGAAGGTATATATAAATTCTTGGGCCTCCTTGCTGCTCTACAATGCAGCCTGAGGCCCTTCCAAATACTCTTGGTCTCCTTGCAACTTTGCAAGGCAGCTTATAGATAAGAGGGCGTAGGGCCTGGTCCCTTGACAAGGGCTGGATGCCCTAAAAAATAGCTGACCAAGTATGCTAACCGACTGACTTGAATTGTTGACTGACATTGCTATTAGAGTTAGTCATCTCCTTTCTGTCAGTTAGGGAGAGAGGGCTTCTACGTTGGTCTACCCGCCCAAGAGAGGAGTATTGTTTGTGTCTTGTATTAGTGTATATCTACAATTTAGGTAGGGTTATAGCCAAGGCACAATGCCAGGGTGAGTTAGTAGGTCTATTGTTGAGGCTCGTTTGGGGCATGGTAAAGGCCACACTTAGTGCATCTCCTTCTCATACACTGTCCATGTCTGCAACACACGTGCTTGACTTCTTCTTGAATTGTCCATGCCTTTAGAACACCTTTGTCAATGGTACACCTTCTTCCCATGCTTTCCACACATTTAGAAATCAACAGCAACTTTTGTCTTCCCCTCACGCTCTCCTAGATCAAATTTTACCAAAAATTGTGCTCTGATGTTACATGCACAGTCACCACACTATAACGGTGGGTGGCACATGGCTAGCAACAATATCTCAAAGTCAACTTGGAGCTCTGATACCATGTCAAAGTGTAGCATAGTATGAGAACCAAGGATGGGGAAACGCTCTACAACTGAGACAACAAAGAAATGTGAATGCAAGAGATGGAATCGCACAAAAATAATAGGGAAAACTAGGGTGTATATATGAGAAACCTATGCAAAAGTGGTACAACTCCAATGTAGAGCTATGCCACTGGATGATGAGGCAAAATTGCACCTCACAACTCCTAAGAGTAAGCAAGAAATTGTGCCAAAAACACACCAACACTAGGCTGGGAACTATAAATAATGGCCAAAACCTCCTGCAAAACTAGGGCCCAAATGACCATATTTATAGGGGGGGACTAGTAAAGAATTGACCATCTAGGTCTGCAAACCTAGCCAATTGACCCAACTAGGTCTTATCAAGTTAACTCGACCTAGACAAGTTGATTGAACCAACCCTAGTTAGGGTCCCAAAGTGGCCTGGTTAGTGTTCTCTTCTTTCCCACCCACCCTACCTTTCCTTCTTTCTACTGCCCACCCTCCTGTTTCAAGAACAATCTTTCTGCCCTAGAGAACAAGAGATGGCTGAGAGGCCAATGAAGATCCCTGCTCAAATGGATGGAAATAATCATGGAGTGTGGAGAGTAATGATAGAGCAAGTGTTGCAATCATATGACCTAGCTGATTTAATACTTATTGTAGTTAAAAAGTCAGATCTAGAGGAAGAGGATATTGGCATTCTTAAGTAGAACGAGTAGGAGACTTTGGCCCAATTTCATGATGGAGTCAATGCCTGCATTTGTTCCTTCATTTTCTTCAATTGTACCCCTCAGGTGATCAACCCTATGAAGTGCTTCACACTGGTAAGGAGTATTTGGCATTGCTCTATAATAGGGTCTCACCCATGAAGAGGGTCCCCTTGGAAGTGCAAATGAGAGTGTTGAACCTTGCAAAGTTGGCAACCATGCGGGAGCATATCAAGAAGTTACAAGCACTTTAGTAGGAGGTCCGTCAAACAAGGAAGGAGCTTTCTTCAAAGGATATGGCCATCATGTTGCAGCCCCATCTTACCTTGTGTGTGCAACATTCGACACATGAATGGGAGACTGAGCGCTCATGTGGGAGGAGTTGGTGCCGATGGTGTTGGACCAGGAGGAGTGATTCGACTATAATTTCATGAGGAGGAGGATGGGAATCCTTGGTCACCACGCTTGATAAGGGTGAATTACCAGCAACAAAAGTAAAGGAATGTCTTTTGAAAAGAAGTTTGATGCTCATCATGAGGCATTATAGGTGAATCAGAGTTGTAATCACTATGGCAAGAAGGGTCACTATTGGAGAGAGTGCCCTCTGCAAAGTCACAAGAAGGATACCAGTTCATTAGCACAGCAATTGCAATAAACCTTAGCATTCATACACGTAGAGATACACGAGTTCTTCTTCACGTTGAGAGGGGCAGTGCACATCGTTGATGAGTCTGAGAGTGGATTATGGATAGTAGTGCTTCTAGGCAAATGACACATTTTGAGGAGCAATTCCATGACCTACGGTGGTGACCAAGTGACATTTGCATTGGTCATAACTCTCTTGTTCTAGTTGAAGGTGAGTGCAAATTACAAATGGTTCCCAATGGTAGAGGAAGGAAGCATACCTTCCAATCTCTAAATGTACCAGTCCTTGGGTACCACCTATTGTTAGTACATCAAATATGTAATATTGGCAAGCATGTGGAGTTAGTGGGGCCATCTGAGACAAACTGACATGTCAGGTAGTATGGGAAGGAGCATTTGATGATGGGATCTACAAACCCATTGTGCTCTCCTATTATACGTACTCATCTAAGTGCCAATGATCGAGTGGGAGTGAAGTTGCAAACTATGTGTGAGTTTGATTGGGGAGGTGATTCAATCAAAAGAAGGTTGAGAGCAAAGAATAGGTGCACCCTTGGTCCAAGAGAAATCTCGTGGAGTGGCATGAATTTTTTAGCCTTGTCATCAATGGAGGCTGAGAGCCAAGTTGGTTATGGAGTTGCAAAAGAGATGGCATGGCTACGAAGGCTAATTCATGAAGAGGTGAGTTTGACAAAGGACATGAAGCTTCTTTAGTTGCTATGAAAGTACTCCAGCTCTTTGGGTTCTACACTCGACATTAAGGAGTTGAGAAGGGGGGTCAGAGTTAGTTATCTCCCATTTGTTAATTAGGGAGGGAGGGCTTGTAAGTGGGTGTGACCACCTAGAGAGAGGAATATGGTTTGAGAGAGGGCCTATAAGTGGTGTGACTTCCTAGAGAGAGGAATATTATTTGAGAGAAGGCTTGTAAGTGGGTGTGATCGCCTAGAGAGAGGAGTATCATTTGAGTCCTTTCTCATGTATTTCTACAAGTTATTTGGGGGTGTGGCCAGGGCACATTGCTAAGGTCAACTGCTGGATGAATACATCATGGTTTAAGGATAATTAATCAGTGAGGCTGATTCGATGCCAGTTTAGTACCTTGTCCTGTGTCAAATCAATCGACTTGACCAAGTTGATTAACCTAACCAAACTTGGTCTATCATCCATGTTTGTAGACCTAGTTGGTCAATTCTCTGCCAGTCCCCACTATGAATAGGGTTATTTGGAGCCCTAAATTTGTACTTGCTATAGGAGTTTTTGGTAATTGTTTGGCATAACTCCCAACCTCGTCTTGGCATATTTGTGGTGCAATTCCCTTCCTACTCTTGGGAGTTGTGAGGTGCAGTCCTACCTCATCATCTTGTAGCATAGTTTTGCCTTCAAATTGTAGCACCTCTGTGGAAATTATCTCAGCTATTTCAAGAGAGGGTTTCTCTGTTATTTCTATGTAGTTTCCTCTCTTTGCATTCTCATTTCTTTGTTGTCTTAGTTCACAGGCTTGCTCTCCATTTGCTATCACATATTTTGCTACACTTTAGCATCCCTCCATTTTTTCCATATGATTGCCATGTGGCAGTCAATCACTGGTTTTGCCTATTGTGGCACTAACCCAACTTGCAAGTTGCTACACTACTATTAGCCTATAGGGCCTACCTATGCTTTGCTAAGTACAAGGCTTCTATTGCCCTTGTAAGCTGCCCCATCAGTAGGCCCTTCTTCCCACCATCTATGGCACAACAGCATCTTAGTGTTGCCCTCTAATAGTAGCCACTTGTTTCTATTCTTACTGCCTACATGGTAGCCTGAATGCAACCCATGTGGTAGCCCTCCATTTTTCTCTTAGATCTTTCTCCTGATACACCACCCCCATGTCCTTCTCAATGGGGGCTCATAGGTGGGGAGGTGACCACAATAATACAAACAAAGTGATCATTTGCACTATGACCAAGGCTCTTGAGAGTGATGGGTACCTCCATGATGGAAGTGGGTTTCCTAGGGAGTGGGGACCCCATTCTTGATCTACTTTAGTACTGTATGCAAGGTCCATGGGGGATTTGCTAGAGTGTATTATTGTCACCATATTCTAGTAGAATTGCTTGGATTGCTTGGAGTTGCCACAGACATTGAAGGATGGAGCACCCTTCTCATGCTATCTACAAAGTGCAGAGGTGTGAATGCTATCTAGAGGAGATGGTCCCCATCCACATACATAAGAACCTTATCACATACACATTGATTAGTGCTCAATGGATGATTCGTATTAGGCCATTAGCTAGGACCTTAGCATTCATCCATTGTCCAAAGAATACAACTATAGAATTTCCATGGTAAGATCGATGCATATATATCTTTTCCCTTAATAAGGTTGATTTTTGGTATCTAACTATGGCTGAAGGCAGATTGCTAGAGATGAGTCTCATTGCTACAATTGTCTAGATGATAGAAACCTGAAGAGGCAAAGGAGGGGGCATGCTATCCTGAGGGGCTGAGCTACTAGGTTGATGATGCCCTAGAAAGAAGGGGACTGGGCTTTTATGGCTTTGGCGCCCACTTCCTGCTGTAACGCAAACTAAGAGGAGCCGATTTCTCCCTTTGACTGATGGGAACTTCCCTTGGGAAAAGAGAATCCTAGTCATTGGATGGGCTTGGCTACTACTGGTCCCCTCAAGGGATATCGTATGCCACATGACCATTTGTCTGCTATGGCTGCCCAACTTCTTTGGAATGTCCATTTGCTACTACACTAACACATGGCAGCTTGTGTGCCACTCAAGGGTATTTGTAGGCCGCCCCACAATGACATGGCAACTTTGTGGCTACCATGTGACATGTGGAACAAATGCTATTGTACCCACTGTAGCCTACATGGCAGTATGGGTGTTTGTGTGGCTTTTTTGCTACAGGTCTAGCAACAAATCTTCCCATAGAAGACCCACACCATGACATATACCATGCCCATGATAATGTCTATAATGAACTAACCCTACAAGTTGTGCAAGTGCTACAGTCTCTAGTGCAGCCAAGACAGTTTGTACTGCAAATGCTATAGTCTCTAGTGCATCCAAGACAGTTCGTACTACAAGAACTTTTCCAAGTAGCCTCCTACACCCTATCCCAAATCACTGTACCCTATACCTTCCTCATGAGGGGCTCACAAGTGGGTTAATGACCTTTCGAACATTAGTTTGGTCATGTGGATGCTACGTGGCCTACATGATATCTTTCCTTGCAATTTTGCACTTCTTTGGAAAGGAACATTCTATTAATCAAATGTACTTGTATGATTAAGATGGGTCTTTGTGTGTAGCTGTTGTATTTCAACAATAGTAACATTCTATTGGTGAAAGAATATCCATGTTCATCTATATGATTATTCCAAGAGCAAGTTAGAATTCAAATTTTGGTTGTAATTCCGTCCTCTTTTTGTGTTACTATTTGAAAACTTTATGTTAATTTGATGCATTTTTCTTTTGCAATGATATGGTTTCTGGCATCTTCTTCCTCTGAAAGGGTATGAACTGCAACAATGATAGAGTGTCATTTTACTTCTTGTAACCCTTTTCTTAATGAATAGATACTTATTTGAACACTTTGAAGATACAAATCACCTATTTCACTACTATGTACTCCTTGTTTTTGATTGGATGTGGACACACATTCTAAAGGATACCCAACCCTATACAAATCAGATAGTCATTTTGTACTTTGGTGAATAGTGCAAAGTTTATAGAGAAAAGCTGAAAATGGTATTTATGTTAAGCAAGGTGGTGATTTGGATCGAACAGAGAAGGCTCTCCATGCTTCTGATTCATATCTTAGTAAAGATAGGGTCTAACGGAGTTGTAAATAAGAATTGAAAATGATGGTCTCTGTTGATTACAGTGATGATTTAGAAGCCAAAGAGTCAAAACAATGATACTATTTTGCAGTTCCTAAATCTAAGGGGATGCACAATTTTCTGTGTACTAGGTGATGGTTCATATATAAAATTTTAGACATGAAAATTGAGGCTTAGTATTGGCTTTTATAATGTTGATCAAGGTAGAAATGTAGACTTGAAAATGATGTCCCATTCAAATCATTGTATGAAATTTTGGGAAATTTTAGTTGTTTTGCCAATATGCTAATAATGTAAATCTCATATTGCTTTAAGGGCATATGCCATTAAAAGAGCTTGAATCGATTCTATTGTGTCAAGAGCCAATGATTGGAGCAATATTTTATTCAATTTTTCCTAATTGGGCATGGAGGCTAATGACACAAAGGACTTTATTCATGAAAAACATATTACGAGACATGGGAATATGAATTTTGTATGGTCTAGAACAAGGCATTAGGTAGCATATTTTGAGTTATTGAAGGGCATAAGTTGCACATAAGGGACCTTATTTTGTGGAACAAATTTTCATAAATAAAGCGTAAGGGAAAAATAAATGGGAAGCTTACCATCAATATTATACTTTTTCAGCATTTCTACACGCACTTTTCAAATTCATGAACATGTTACTTCTAAGTATAATATGTTCTAGTCTTTAGCACTGAAAAACACATATCATTCTCACATGGCCTTTCATGTCGAAGATAGGAGGTGGACCTATTAATAAAATACCCACATAAGTAAACCATTTTCTTTTTCACCCAAAAAAAGCACACATGACAACGATTCATTTCGAATGATTGGAAAGTATTTGGGACATTGAAATTTTCACCTTTCATGCTTGGTAATTCAATTTTCCATTAATAGGCCCAAGTAAGGGCTAGAGGAGTAGTGTCTAATGAAGGACACATGGCACCACTTGTAAGCACTGGGCTTGGAGGAGGGAGAGTTCTAGAGAAAACTCCAATGTAGAAGAAGAGAGAGAAAGAGACTAAAAATTACTCTCACAGCAAGGAGATCCCTTGACAAACCATTTTTGAGACATTTTGCACATTAAAAAAATATATAATTATTGCACTAATTTCCAATACTATTGTTCATTATTTTGGTAATATCTTGATCATTTATCAAAATCTAGTTCTGTCTTCACAAGCAAGTTTCCTACATCAAAAACTACACACACACACACACACACACACAGATATTTGCGGCCAACCCTTTGGGTAGATGCCTACAACTATGTAAAAAAATGTATGCAAAAAAGTAATCAAAACCTAGCACAAGGGTTTCAACCCCCTGACAGCATTTACTACTCAACGACCATTTGAAAAATGGGGGATTCATTTCATGGGACCCATACATGCATTCACAAATGGAACAAAATCACACTACATCATTGTGGCTACCACAAACTACTTCACAAAGTGGGCTAAAGCTAAAGTAGCAAGAAAACTAGATGCCAGAAGCACAAAAAAGCTCTTGTATGAAAATGTGATTACACAATTTGGATGCCCCATTGAAATTGTGTCAGATAGAGGCACATGAGATAATCCAATAACTTTTGTCTAGCTTTATGGATAGAAAAAGCATACATAGGCTACATATCAAACCACACTAAATGTCAATACCCGATTTATGCCTTTTCAATTGGTGTATGGCACAACAATCAATGGGAGTCGACTAAAGCACTACTACATCAACACACAAGTCATCCATGACAATAATAAAGATTTGGGAACCCTTATTCTTACATAGCTAGCATTATATTGTATCACAAGCACTCAATGGGATATGTACATCTTCACACATATAGGTAGCTTCAATCGATTTCAACCTAGGGCTTAGAGGTGGTGATTGAGTCCTAGCTACCCTATGAACTCCCTGGCAAATTAAGCACATAGGAAGAATTCCCACCTCACTAGTCCTGCATAAATCACCCACACATTTCGAGCACCACTAATAAGTTGCACAAATAAAATCCCCAAGAGATACTTGCTTTGGTCTAGACACACGGCACCGTCATCACAAAAAGAGTAAAATACATTAGCTGCTTGCAAACAAAACATTCACTATTGGCACATGGAACCTTATCACATAGGACTATTAGCACATGGCAATGTTAGAGGACCTAATTCATGTGTAAAACGCCAGCCTAAAGATAGCTCAATAATATGGGAAAAAGATTTGAAGAAGGATAGGATCTAGGATCACCAACCCAGAGGTTAACACCAAAACAACCATGGCTGGTGGTTCTAGACCGTGATGAGGGAATTAATGCAACATGCCAAGTGGATATGCCACAGAACCTAGAGACCCTAGAGCTAGGATAATTGGAGGTAGATCTAGGACAACTAGAGGCAGACAACTGGAGGCAGAGCCATCGACTATGTAGGATGCAGGCATAGAACAATGTGATGCCCAAGCCAATAAGGAGCTAACAATAGAGAGAACAATATAGCTTGTATGGCCATGAGTCTCAACATTCAACATGTTAGCCCCAATGCATGCAACTTCTTGCAGTCCAACAGTCTAGGGAACTTTTTTGAGAAGCTACAATCCTTCTTACCAACACCTGCTATGAGAGAATACATCATTCAATTCATAACATCATATCAAACAGAGAGTTGGAGAAGGTTAAGTATGGCATGATAACACATAATCAAAAGCCATTACAAATCTACCTTAGTAGATCAACAATTCAAAAAGCCTTCTCATTTCTAGAGGCATAATAAGTATATCCAATGAAGCATTTGGATGCAAAATTCTCAGAAATTCAAGATTGGTTCACACTTGGCACAAAGTCTCAAGATCGAGAAATACATCGTGATATATATAGACCCAAAATGCAAAGACGTAGCCAAGTTTGTGGCAAAATTTTCAATCATACAGGAGTATAAAAAAATTACATGTCAAGTAAAACTGCTACACTGATTGGGAGGGAAATATTGCAGAAGTGGGCTCAACACATATCCTTGCTATTACATGCATAAATTTGGCAAATTTTACATTGCCCATCTATTGGCCCATTATAATTGGGTTTGCAATACAACAAGAGGAAGCCTCTACACCCCTCTCAACACAAGGAATAGAAGACTTTGAAATGCTAATATTATCTCCTAAATGGAACTAGAGCCCCCATCCACTCTCAATGCGGATCACATGGATGGTTAACAATCCAATTGAATTCTAGAGGTTGACAATGTGGAACTCTGCCAAAGAGCTTTGCAACTCACTTTAGAAATACTACCACAATAGATTGACTCATGGGAAGATACAAGGGGGAGCCACGCCTCACAATGACTTAACAAGTGGGCCAGACAGGGTTCCTCTTCAAGAATCACAAGTCAGTAATGTTGAGGCGATTGTACAGCTCCTTTGCCATAGTCACAAATCATCTCTTGTGACACTCTACAACAGGCTACTATTTAGAAAAAAGATCAAGGTATGACATAGGTGCATGGGATCCAACTATATGATCAATACAAGCAAGGCAATACCACATTCCAAATCATATAGCATCACAGTTAGCAATTGCAATAATGGTCATAATTATTTGCTAGCATAGCATCAGATGAGTAGCACTGAGAGGAAAGACATATGATCCTATTGATCCAAATTACAAAGTTGTAGAGTATAGAGGCTGATATTCATAAGCTCAAGGAAAGCATGGAAGAGCAAATGCAACAATAGCTCCTTGTACAAAATGCTTTAGCAAAAAGTAGAAAGGATGCATTACAAGCTACAATTTTCCTACAAGAAAAACACCTATAGCTATTTAATGCCTTGAGTAGGAAGGAAGAGGTTGAGCTATCCTTGTCCCAAATGCAAGTCTCTTATGATGATCTGAAAAAATAAATGGTGCACTTAAATGAAATCCTACTACTTAAAGAGGATCAGTTCCATGCCATAACAGACATCAACAATGAGTTGCAGAAAAACCTCAAAGATGGTAAACAACAAATTCAAGCACTAGAGAAGGAATGATATAGCATCAAGGGAGACAATCGTGAATGCCAAAGTAGAACTGGATGCTCAAGAACAAGAGATACTCCAACTCTACATGCTTAATGATTAGTTGCTAGGACAGCCAAAAGAAGCTCAATAATATAAAGCATGCCTACACCTCAACACTGGGTAAGTATAAAGAAAAGTATCTAGAGGTGCAAAATCAGAAGGCAATAATTTCTAAATTGGAATTTCAGCTCCTAAGTGAAGACAATGATGATGCAGAGGAGTCAACACAAGATTTGTTGCTACATGGCACCATGGCATTATCCTAAGATTTGTTGCTATAGGGCACCATGGCATTATCCTAAGATCTTGTTGCAGTCCTCAAGCAAAAGGATCACATCGAAGGAAGAGTACGCATTCATTGGAAACACTTGCAACTCAAGATGCTACATGTAGTATCTAGTCTTGACCAATCCCATGATAGGATAGGACATGTAGAGGTTGGGGTTGTTGTCATCTGTTGCCATGTTGCTGCTTGCTCCTGTAATAACTATTAGGGATGATGCAACTAGAGCTACTGTTGCTTCTAGTTAAGCAATATTATATGGTTAGATGAGAGTGTTGCTATTGTATTTTTCTTTCTATGTGAACTACTACTGCTTCTAGAGGTGCTATTGTACCAATTGCTCCTAAAACTGATGCTGCTCTTGTTAATCCTAGAAGTGAGACTACTGCTGATAGTCCTGAACGAGGGGAGAAGCTACTTTTAAAGGTCCCCTCGCCTGGGTGTGCTTTTTTGGTGAGCTTTTTGTCACGAGTTTTTTTTCAATTTTCATGAATTTTCTAGACCATAGTCAGAGAACCATAGTTAGAGAGACTGGTTAGCTAGTTCTATAGATTGGTTGGCGTAGATTCAAAATAGGCCCAAAACATGCCAAAATTGAATTCATGAAAAAACACCATTTGTTCAATTTTTATTGGAATATGTTCATGTGGGTACTCAAAATGATCAAAATTCAACAAGGAATCCAAATATGATGTCAAAATTATTAAATTATATACTTTGAAAATGAGCATATCTCCCATAGTTCCTCCCTTCTCCTTTGAATATGAATGTACCTTTCATATGTTTTCCCTCCTTCTCCCATGCATATCCCCCCCCCCCCCCCATGCCCTCTTTTTGCATAATATCCACTCTTACACCTCTCCCACATGCTATGAAAATGAACGTAACCTCTATCCCCCCCCCCTTTTCTAACCTCCCCATCTTAAAAAAAAAAAACATGTATGGATTTTTCAAAAATCTTGCAAAAAAAAAGGAAATGGTAAAAAAGCTTACCAAAAGATTCCCCCCCCCATCCCCCCCAACCTCTTGAAACTAGCCAACCAATCTATAGAACTAGCTAACGAGTCTATGACTATAGTCTAAATCTGTAGATGTCTAACAGGCATGTAGCACCCCCGACCCTACTACACATGCCATGACTTGCCATGTGGTAATCAGGCAATGCTGACATGCCCTGACTACTTTACTACCATGGATGGCTCTATACGATTCTGTATAGCTACTACATCTACCTTGGTGTAGATGAGGCATGCCATGAGTTGCAAATGCACACATGCCCATGATAGTCCCCCTAGCGGGGCCTTGATGAGGGCACAACGGCAAGGCATCCATGTGGCAATCCTCCGTATTGACCCACTCTAAGATTTGGGCTACATGCAAACCATGTAGCAAACACATTAAGTCCTAGATGGATAACATTCAGTCAAGCATCATTGCATTCCTAGGTTGGGGCTCTTAGAGGCATACTTTCTAACAATAACATGCACATGTACAAATCATTTTATGTCAAGTGCTGCACCCACACAAGTTAATACAATGTGTACATGATTGTGCCTTTTTGGGGCACAATCAGGCATACCAAGTTCTATTAGGCATACAATGACATTCTTGTCTCGTCATATAGCAACACTTTAGAAACACCATCCATCATATTTTCTATATGTCTTTGCATTTCTCCACAAAGAATAACTTCCATTTCACCTTCATGCTCATGGGAGGAAAATTTTAAAATAATGAATTTGCACTCCTCGTGTGCAATGCACCAGGCTCAAGCCCATCTCCCTTAATCATCACAAGGTCTCCTACATTGTACAATTCACCATTTAATAGAATCTTATCAAATTAAAAAATATCCCTTCTTATTTCTTACTCCATGCCATCGAAATGCAAGTTTGTACCCATCCAAATTTCTTTGAGTATTGCATGTGTATGCTAGAAGCTTCCAGCATGTTTGTCTTGTACTTGATATTAGGATACTTTTATTTGAAAGAGCCTCTTACAAAGATAACAAGGTAAGGAAAGTGCTACCTCTATAACGTATGTGTTAAACCCTGAGATGAAACCAAACCACTATACACATTTTCCATGCCAAGCTCTATGAGAAAGTGTGTCCATAGTTTCTTGAAGTACACACTCAAGCTATAAAAGTGCATTATGGAATTTTATAAAGGCTCTTTCAAATGGTAAGAGTCCATTTGCATCCTTCTCAGTTTCTTGCAAGAGTCTAGAATAGAGTAGGTAGCTATTGTCATTCTATCTATTGTTTATTGCAATCGGCAAATATCTTGATACTTCCCTTTTAAAACTATAACACCTATAAACATCATGCAATTCATGTCTCATGATGTCATCAAGCATCTCTGCATTTCCTATGCAAATAATATAAATCAATATGACTAATAAGTTGGCAAACAAGATATGCTTAAGTCCAATGTTTAAATGCAAGTCAAAAAAGCAAATAAGTCACATGCATCTATCCTATTTAGAATACAGTAGGATGCCAGCATGCTTTTGCAATTGATGCCCATCCCATTATATCTTAACAAAGAGAACATGTAATTGGTACAGACTACTGCTCTTATGGTAGGCATTCTTCACAGTTTGAGGGACCTATAGCAGCAGTCAAATCAAAAGTGTTGGAACAACTCTAAAGAAATCATTGCAAAAGTCATTTTGCAAAAGTCAGTAGCTATATTGAGCTCAATAGCACTCAAGTTATGCTAAGTATAGCCACCTATGGAAAGTGGTCCATATAGTGAGGTTGTCATTGCACATACAATATGGGCATTCAATACAATGAAAAACAACAAATAAACAACCCTACAAACCATAGTAAGACACCCCAAGTTGGTTAGAGTTGATCAATTGGAATTTAGAAAATGTCTAGAAATACCATAGGGAAGAGCATGCTACAATAATTTATATTTGCAACATGTTGCAATGGGGCTTTGTTAGGATATTTCCTCTCTTCAGTGAGAATTCTTTGAGATTTAAGTAATGTCCTCACCACACTCAAGTCTTCACAATTCCATCCTTGTTTCCTCATTGATTGTAAAACATATGAGCCAAGTTAGAACGTAGCATCACAATATTTTTATCATGTTCCTATGTACCTTCAACAATATATTGCAAACACCAGTGGATGAACTTTTGATACTCCTCCACCTTTAAATTCCATAGAGAGTGCTAGGTTTTCTTGTCCAATGATCTAGAATAGCATAAAAATACCCAATTTGCTTTGCTATCATAAAAAGACACCTTAAATTGCATGCATATATGAGTATGATAAAGGAGAATAAATGATAATACTTAATATATGTATTACATATGGACTTTGGGATATTTTTAGTGACCTTTTTGATAGCCCTATCAATTCTCCTTTTCAGATAAAATGTGGCATTTTCAATTAGCTTACAAATGTAATTTCAAAAGAGATTTAGAGCAAACATGTGCACAATGCCATAAACTAAATATGTGGAGATGTTAAATGCATAGAGGTGATATAGTCACCACAGTTTAGACTCATTAGACATACCTTATACCCTCCAAATTTGATCTCTCTCTTTAATTTTTCTTGTATTCCTTACTAATAAGAGGTAGTGCCACATATCTTCCACATTATGAGAGGAGGAGAATATCTCACTTGGTATTGATTCTCTTTGTAGGAAAAGCTCCAAAATTTGTGTGCACTTCTTGTATTCTTCTAGATTTTTTTGGGAATTTTGTTCCTTCAATGGAGGTTTTCAGTTGTCGAGAATGGCTTGATATACCATCTTTTGATGTGATGTTGTCGTCGAAGTAATTCTTGCCTTGTTGTTGAGTACGTCCAAATTGCCTCTTTTCTCGTAGAGTGCATAAAAATAATTTGTATGTTGACAATGTGGTACAATGTTGGTACTTGATGTTGAGGGTATGGAATATCATGTGTACCTAATTTTTCCTTTTGAGAGTGCTTGGCGTTTCTCTTCTTGGTCTAGTACGTGGCATGTGGATGCTGTGGGGGTTAAAGGTCACTGTGCCTTAACCCCGGTTATGTACAATACTCAAACACATATATAAATGAATGAAAAAGAAGATTAGGGTGGTTCTGCACCCACCAAAACTTGTGTGGCTCTCTGTCTCCCCCCCTCTCTCTCTCTCTCCTTCTTCCGTTCTTGCTTCCGTTGAGAGCACTCTCAACTGGTATCAGAGCCCGGGTGATCTAGTTGAGCGTGCGTGAATGCTTGGAAGCTCAGCAGCTCTGTGGGAGGAAGGAGAAGCTCTGTGGGAAGCTTTGTGGGCGACTTTACTTGCATCCGAGTGTGTAGAGACCTTGGAGAAACCTTTGGAAAAGTCACTTTGGCTTTGCAAAGTGGTTTTGAGAGCCTGTTAAGAGCTTTTAAAGAAAAAGTCGTTTTTTGAGCTTTTCCCTGTTCCGTTCGATGACAGAGACTCCATATTGACTTGTAGAGGCAACTATTGCTTGCCTTTGGTGTCCACTTCACTTCAGGAGCTTGGAAACACCTTCATTCTTGAATCTGGGATCATTTCATTGGATTTCTGACTCACTGTGTCAATTCCTGCGTTTTTTTGCCCGGGTGTTGGAACTCAAGTTTGGAGCAACCATTTACAGATCTATCAGTTCCGGTGGACTCAGGAGGTCCTAAAACTTCTATGTTGCTCATCATTCGCACTCCGGTGGAGTTTACAGATAGCTCTGTTTCAAAAAACGTTTTTCAGTCCGTGTGTTGGACCCAGTGATTGAGACCACGGTTTCCAAAACCGTCTGTCCCATTGCATTCCGGACGCCCAAAAACCCCTACCTGTCAGTTCTTGCGCAATTCGGTGGAGGATTTTCAGAGTTATAGATCTCTGTGTATACGATTTCGTCTCTCTGTTATGCATTTTTCATTCTAAGGTTTTGAAACCTTAGATTTATGCCACATGGCAGTGGATAAGTGTTGACTCCCATTTCTCACTCATCGGTTGGGATTTTGGAGTTCTGGCAGAAGAGAGATATTTGCAGATTTTCTTGCTGAGTACGATTATGTAATGGCACCCATGTTTTGAGGCATCTCAGGTTCTATTTTCAGTAGCGCTCATTACCGTGGGACTATGATTTCTTGAGCATACCTTATGCAGATCACTCTGGTTGCAGTTTGAGCAGTGTGCGCTCATTCGTGGTATGCATTGGGTTGCAGTGGATGATTTATAGGCCATTTGGATGCATTGCGGTCCTTGTTGGATGCGCTGATAGGCCCAAATTGCCTTGTGGGATGCTATTTTTTAATGGACGCTTTGCACATGGATGCTATTTTATGCTGAGGGACAGCTTTGACACATTGCAGGTGATGCACTGATAGTGCTATGCTCTCTTGGATGAGACATTATTGATGCATATGCCAGTGGACGGTGTTTATGCTTGAGTCATTTGGCACTTATTGGCATTTTCTTTTGGGCCAGATTTGCTCATATGGATGCATAGTATATGCACATGAGTCAGATGCATCTTTTGATGCTTTGAGCTTTGAATTTTGGTGGGTGCAGAACCACCCTAATCTTCTTTTTCATTCATTTATATATGTGTTTGAGTATTGTACATAACCGGGGTTAAGGCACAGTGACCTTTAACCCCCACAACCTCCCACTTAAAGGACAATGTGCCTTTAAGGGAGAACAACCAGTGAGCATACTATCCAATGCCCATCAATACACGACAATACTCAAACCGCTGACTAGGTGGACTCTTCATCAGCATATCTGCAGGGTTATCATCCGTATGAACCTTGACAAGCTCTATGCGCTTGTCCTCAAGTACCTCCCTGATGAAATGGTACCTGACCTCAATGTGTTTGGTCTTTGCATGAAAGACCGGATTCCGTGCTAGTTGAATAGCACTCATGGAATCACTATGCAATGTCGGTACACCTGTATGAATCCCCAAATCTCCCACTAGCCGATCAAGCCATATAGCCTCCTTGCAACCCTCTGTGGCTGCAACATACTCAACCTCTGTGGTAGACAAAGCCACGCACTTCTGTGCACGAGACATCCACGACACTGCACCACGTGCAAAGGTGAACACATAACCAGAAGTGGATCTCCTACTATCCACATGCCCTGCATAGTCTGAATCTGTGTACCCAAGTACACGCATGTCTCCTTTACCAAAGCAAATGCACATCTCCTTGGTACCCTTCATGTACCTCATGATGCACTTAACTGCCTCCCAATGCCTCTTTCCTGGATTAGCCATATACCGGCTAACAACTCCCACTGCAAATGCAATGTCTGGTCTAGTAGCTATCATAGCATACATAAGACTGCCAACTACTGATGCATAAGGAACCTTGGCCATCATGGCCCTTTCAGTGAAACAGGGCAGAGTGATGAATTGAGAGCGATGAGGGAAAGGGTGGGGGAGTGTGGATGTGAAGGGTTTGGGACTATCTGTATGACTCAGTTTCACATATGGAGGCAATGGAGTACTCACTGCCTTCCCCCCCTCCATATTGAAACGCTGCAATACTTTTGTAACATACTCTTTTTGTGAAAGCCAAAGGAGTTTCCTACTCCGATCACGCGTGATGCGCATACCAAGAATATGACCTGCAAGTCCCAAATCCTTCATATCAAAGGCCTCATGCAACTTGGCCTTTAATGCATCTAGCTCATAAGTATTCTTGCTAGCCAATAGCATATCATCCACATATAGTGCCAGGATTATCAGGCTATTATCCTTAGCCCTTTTAGTGTAGAGGCAGTGATCAATTTCACTCCTTCTAAAACCCTGGGACCGAATGAAAGCATCAAACTTCTGATACCATTCTCTAGGTGCTTGCTTAAGACCATAGAGACTCTTCTTTAGCTTGCAAACTAAATGCTCTTTGCCCTTTTCTTCAAAGCCTTCCGGCTGCACCATGTAAATCTCCTCATGCAAATCCCCATGCAAGAAAGCTGTCTTGACATCCATCTGCATAAGCTCCATATCCTCTGATGCCACTAGTCCAAGCATGCATCTAAGTGTGGTCATCTTCACAACCGGAGAGAATATCTCATCAAAGTCCACACCCTTCTCTTGCTTGAACCCTTTAGCAACCAAACGGGCCTTGTACCTAGGCACATCATCACCTGTGACCTTCATTTTGTAGACCCATTTACATGGCAATGCTTTCTTTCCATGTGGCAAAGAAACCAAGTCCCAAGTCTTATTCTTCATAAGTGAACTCATCTCTGATTGCATAGCATACTCCCACTTGCGTTGATCCTCACACATCATAGCCTCTCTACAGCAAGAAGGCTCCCCGCAATCAGTAAGCATCACATAGTCTACCCCTGGAACAAACCTATCAGGCGGTCTAGACACTCTAGATGATCTTCTCAAGGGCATTTCAGCTTGCTGTACCACTTGCATATCAGCCACATTTGGCTCATCATTTCCACCAATAGATGATCCATCATCTACCCTTGATTGTATACCTGTGGGAGTACTTGGTTGTACCATTTCTTGCACATTTGGTGCATGGACAGCTTGCTGTCTATCAACATGTGTAGGTGGATTCACATCCTGGAAAGTTATTTTTCTCATTTCCACATCCCTCATGGGTGCCTTATGCATCTTTTTCTCATTGAAGACCACATCATGGCTGCGTATGATCTTCTTTGCTTCTGGATCCCAGAGACGATAGCCCATCTCTCCACTTTCACCATAACCCAGAAAGATGCATTTCCTAGACTTAGGATCTAGCTTCTTTCGAAGCTCTTTTGGCACATGTGCATATGCCTCACACCCAAATATACGCAAATGAGAGTAAGAGGGCTTCTTTCCACTCCATGCCTCTTCAGGAATACCACCATCCAAACTCTTACTAGGTGATCTATTGATCACATGCACTGCAGTCTTCATTGCCTCAGCCCAAAAACCACCAGAAAGACTTGCATTGGAAAGCATGCATTGCAACCTTTCTTGAATGGTACGGTTCATCTTTTCTATCACAGAAATGCTGAAAGTCATGAGAGAGATACTCTCAACCATTGTCAGTCCGCAGGCATTTAAGCGTTCTACCTGACTGATTCTCAACCAAGGCCAGCCATTTCTGAAATACCTGGAACACATCACTCTTTCGAGCTATAGCATAAGCCCACACTTTCCTAGTTGCATCATCAATGAATGTCACATAGTATTCAGCCCCGCCTAATGACCGTGTAGGCATGGGACCACATACGTCTGAATGCACTAAATCAAGCATTTCAAACTCTTTCTTTCCCCTTCTTTTATGGGCTGATTGAGTCTACTTCCCATAGAGACAGTGCTCACAAAATTCAAAATCAGAGAAACTCAAATGCGGTACATAACCCAAACGGCATAAGAGTTTCATTCCATTCTGGCTCATGTGCCCCAACCTGCAATGCCACAAAGAAGTGCTTGGCTGCTCGGTTATTGCAACAACATGATCAAATACCCCTGATACATGTAAGGGATACAAAGTCCCACACTTGGCACCCCTGGCTAAAAGCATAGAGCCCTTTTGAATTTTCCAACTTTGAAAGCCAAAAGTGGTGTGAAAACCAGCATCATCTAGCTGACCCACTGAAATAAGACTCTTGGTCAACTTAGGCACATGTCTCACATGTTTCAAAACAAATGCAGACCCATTTGCAAAAGAAAACTTTATGTCACCTGCTCCCACTATGTCACATGCATAGTCATTTCCAAGATGCACACAACCTGTGTTTCCACTATCATAAGTGGAGAACCATTCCCTATGGGGAGTAACATGGAATGAAGCACCAGAATCCAAAATCCAATCTTGGGAATATGCATCATCTGAAGTGGTAAGCAACTCTATAGATAAACTAGACATGAAGAGAACATCATTGTCACTATCATGTGTGACTGCATTGATCTCCTCGATCTTCACTTTTCCTTTGTCCTCCCTTGGACTCTTTTCCTTTTGATTTGCACCCCAATTTGCATTCTTTTTCTTATCCTTTTGCTCTCTTTTCAGCTTGTAGCAATCCTTTTTCATATGGCCCTTCTTGCCACAATGGTAACACTCAATGTTCCGTGCCCTGGATTTGCTACGAGACTTCCCTCTTTCTTGGGACTTCCCCCTGAACTGTGATCTACCCCTTTGCACATTTAAGGCTGTATCTTGCTTGTTGCCATCCATAGACTTTCGTCTAATCTCCTCGGCCAACAAGCTACCCACAACATCATCAAATTTCAGTACTCCACCAGGTGCAGAGTTACTGACAGCTGTACGGAAGGTATCCCATGAGGATGGCAATGAACATAAGAGAAATATTGCCTTAGTCTCCGCATCAAAATTCATTTTCTGAGCCTGAAGCTGGCTGAAAATAATATTGAATTCATTCAAGTGAGAAGCAATGGAGACCCCTTCCTTCATTTGCAGCTCAAACAACCTCTTCATGAGGTAAACTTTATTAGAGGCAGTTTCCTTCTCATAAGTGGCACACAGTTTCTTCCACAAATCTTCAGTAGTCTGCTCATTTACTACTGTGAATAAACTGACTCTGCAAGATGAAGTCTAATAGTAGACTTTGCTAATGCATCCAACTCATTCCAATCATCCTCAGACATATTTGCAGGCTTAGCTTCAATCCCTGCCAAGGGTTTAATCTGCTTCTTTTGAATAAGCACATCCCTTATTTGTTCTTTCCACAAAGAAAAGTTTGTCCCATCAAACTTTTTAATGCTGAAAAACTCCTTTTCAGACGTGGAAGAGGATGCCATGATGCAAATGAAACAAAATCCCAAATGCTAGTGCCTGCAAGAGAGAATCACACCAAATACTAGGTGTACCCAAATGTGTATGCCACAATAGAGTAAAATATCACCAAAATACTCAAACACATATACTCAAACACATATATAAATGAATGAAAAAGAAGATTAGGGTGGTTCTGCACCCACCAAAACTTGTGTGGCTCTCTGTCTCCCCCTCTCTCTCTCTCTCTCTCTCCTTCTTCCGTTCTTGCTTCCGTTGAGAGCACTCTCAGATGCACATGTTGAGAGGCCTTGTGTTTGATTACATTATTTGGCATCAAATTTGGCTCACAAAAACATACTCTTTTACTTGCTGTATTCTTATTTATATAGAATGTATGTCTCCTTGGATCTTGGAATTTGATTCATTGTTTGTCGAGAGGAATGCTTGTAAGAGAGAAAAGGATATGGTTATCGATGATGGGGCTTGGAACTTGTATGTATGGATTGGAGCCCATGATTGAGTTTTTGGTATTGATTATGTCAATAAACTTGAGTTGAGTGTACCTATTTTTGTACTTATTTGCATTACTATCATATGTTGTGCTCATATCAACTTCATATTGTCACCTAAGGTCTATGAAAGTGCATGCTTAGAGCTTGTTTGGTGTCTTGTGCTAACTAAAATAGATATTCAATATGGACACTTAGTCACTTAAGGACTCCTGAGGATTGTGCTTTGATTTTTGAGATTGAGTGCTTGAAATTTTGGTGCCCCTCCTATTCAATGGGGTTTTATCTGTGCATCTACCATGTCTAAAGTAAAAGTGCTCATGTATGTGTTTGTGGACCTAACGTATGTGCCTGGGCATTCAAACTTAGAGAGTTGCAAGATTCTACGGAATCTACTTTGCAATTTTAGTCACTAGAGAACACGGTTGTGAAACCAT
Source organism: Dipteris shenzhenensis (assembly GCF_047967505.1). Lineage (NCBI taxonomy): Eukaryota > Viridiplantae > Streptophyta > Polypodiopsida > Gleicheniales > Dipteridaceae > Dipteris > Dipteris shenzhenensis. The sequence continues at coordinate 46,650,346 of NC_141597.1, forward strand.
GTTGTTATTTGTGGTTCGGTCCCCAAATGGAGTTTAACCACATGCCACTTCTTTATTTATTTTTATCCTTGTTCTTTTTTTCAAGACCAAGATCACCAATGTTTCATAGAGAAACTTCTTTCATGTTGTCCTAAGCTTTTCTAGTCTTGTCCTTGAGTTGATAAGGCATGTTGGTGAGCTGGACTAGTATAGATAGTTGAGACTAGAGTTCATATGTGGATATTCATCTTGCAAAAGTGTAATCTCTCCATTTTGGATGATGGATGGATGGATTGTGTTACGTCTTTTGATGATGCATCCCTCTGCTAATTTATTTGTCTTTGCTAATACATGTAGCCCTATATCTTTTGTACTTTGGATCTCATGGCCTCGATTCTTTTTCTACGTTGAAGGTATTCCATCATTGACCAAGATGGTGTGTAGCTCTCTTTATTGAGGAACATTTGTAATTGAGGACTTCATGCTTGATGTTGTGTGTTCCATTTTTAAGGACATAGAGTCAAGTTGAAGTACCCATATTTCTTGTATCCCATAGCATGGTCTATCAATAGTTGCGAGTTCTATTGGAAAAGGGGGATCCTCAGCTTTCTTGATGCATATAAAACAAGGCTAGACAATGAGGACCCGCATGACAAAAGTGAATTTTTTGTGATAGAAGTCCGTTGGAGCAAGGGGCAAACTACTTTGATACCAATTTATCAAAAGTAGAAGCGAGTTGCAAAACGATGGAGCAAAAATAACTCGTTGAGCCACTTTATTGAGAAAGAGAGGCTAAAATGAAAACTCAAAAATCCTAGGGTGTAATCCTAGCTGGGTTTAAGACCCTTGCAATAAAAACTCAATTACGGTGCAAGCATTGTCAAGATCTCTTGGAAATATAAAGATTCATCAACTTTAGGTTAGTATTAAGGTTAGGGGCTAAAGCTGTCACATTTCTAGAACCAACAATCTTTGCTATAAGTCTCTCAAATAGTTTCTCAAATTTTTATAGATTTGCACTCACTAATTAAAAGCCAATGTGCAATCTTATGAATCAAATGCCTTATTTTTAAAACGTTCACCCACAAAGTCTTTAAATTAATATGTTTATTTCTATCAAGCAACACAAAGCTAGACTTAGCACAACTTTCAAGTCTTGTAACTTTAAAATCAAACTCCATTTAAAAAAAATGTGTCCTCCCATTTTAGATCTTATTTTCAACACATGTTGTTTCAAGAAACCCTCTTCTAGATGTGTTTGTGCACTTTCTTCTTATTCTAAGAGCTATCCTTTCTATTGCCCTCTTAGAGCTCTTCTATGTGTGGTTTATAAATATGCACTTTTTAACATCTTCACTGATTGTCTCCATGTTTTTATCAGGCTCCATGCAATCATTCTTTGGAGCATCAAATTTTTATTTACGAGGATCGACAATCTTTATTGCTTTTTGAATAGACGAGTTACTTGTCAATTCAAAGGTCAACTTTGAGGACAAAGAATGCTAGAGATAATAGGGAAAGTAATGAATAACATAAATAAGCCAAGGACAAAGGGAGATTGTGGGGGTAGAATAATTTCGAAAAAGAGTCGAATATAACATAAGAGTGGGTATATATGGAGAGTATAAAAAATAAGAATGGGTATATATGGAGAGTATGATTCATGAACGGTAAAGGGTATTCTATTCTAGAAGATTATTCCAACCTTTAGTTAATATCATTGTTCATCGTTGTCTTTGTATGTGTTTACAAGGATGCAATATGTTTCAAAGAATTGGGTTTGAAGATAGAGACCATTAGGCAAATCTAGGAATTCTAATCCATTTGGAAAATTACATAATCAAAAAACCTAGGGAAAAAGTAGGTGAAAAAAATGTATAAAAAAATGAAACGCAATAATAGTATAATTGAGATAGAGTTTATAAGGTGACCCCCACATACAATATATACATTAATAATATACTTTGGATGGTTACGTAAAAAGTCAATTCGTGCAAACTAAGAAAATGCTTGGTTGAAAAGGGAATATTTGGAGGAGCTAAACCTTCTTATAGCACAAACGAAAACCAAAACAATAGGATCCTGATGCTAAGGGGTCTAGTTATGAGGACTTATGTGGACATGCCTAACTCTTGAGGATTTGAGCACACATGCATGTTAAAATGCATAGATTACATGAGCCCAAGATTCATATATGCAAGCACGAAAAGCAAAATGGTGCAAAATGAGTAGAGGATGTGTGTTGGGAAATTGTTAGTGCATTAGGTGCACAAGCTTAACTAGCATTAGATGCCCATGTGAAAGGCAGGAGTTAAATATGAGCAATTTTTTCAACTTAGGCAAGCATCATTTGGCAAGTTTGTCGAAAATGAGCAAGTGCTACAAAGATGAACCTTAAATAATGGGGCACCCTCATGCGGGGAGATGTGGGTTATGGGAGATTAAAGCATGATAGGCTAACTAGAGTGTAAGATTTGAACCTTTGATAGGGTCCAGAAAAGCCATTCAAAATGTAAGGTCTCGTTAGTGCAAATTCCTTTTAACGCTATCAATTACTCCTTCAACATGCATTAAAATAAGCGGTGATACGATTGAAAGGTGACGACAACCAAAAGACTTGTGTGGCACTAGTTTAAAGCATGTTTATGACTAGAGAGCAAGCAACATGCACTCAGTTTGGTTAGGTATGGTTGGAACATGCACTAGATTTGATGGAAGTAAGACTACAAGTTGAAGACATGATCATAGGCCCTTACTGTAGTTCCAATGAGGTTATTTAAAAGATACCTAAGGTAGACACAATAGTTGTGGAACGAGACTAATACATAGGTAGTGCCCACTTGCACGATTTTATGCATTTAAGTTCCAATCTATGAGTATTTCTAAATCAAAAGGTTGATGTGGCAACATGTGATTTGGTGAGATCTACTCGGGTACTAGCCATTTGTTCCTTGATTTAATATTAGAGACTTCAAAGAAGGGCCAAACTTGATGACAAGGAGTTCGAGAATGCCTATTCATACGTCCATAAATCTTAGGACATCATTAGCTTTGACAAAAATTGATGTGAAGTGAATCTGGTTTGCAAATAGGTGATGATAAAAGTGAGTGAGCAAGAACGTGATTGGCTTGTTGGCACGATTGCCATGAACTTGTAAAACTTTGGAGCAATAATGCGAACAGGTAGAGGTGGAGTAATGGCAGCTCACACGGTTTGGGCGTTTGCCCACCTAAGTTGGTTGCTTGCATTTGATTCCCTTGGGAAGACTGTTAGCATAGGCATGAGCGATTGTGCCCCTCGTAGATGGTTGTTTGTGTGTGTGGGTGAGTGAGTGGGGGGGAGCACATGCCAATTAGGTTCAAGATGAAGTTGATCAGGGATTGCACGCGTGCACACACTCATGTGCATGCGCACACACGCACATTACAACACAAAACATATAAGTGTTCTTGCTAGAGGAGCAGCCATAGCTTAGTTAGTAGGCCATTCACACACTTGAGCTGGTTGGGGGCATTCGAATCTTACGGGATGTCTCCTGCTGCTTGGCAGTGTAAGCCCGAGGCAAATGTGTCCTTCTGGGGGTGTGAGTCGGAGAGGAAAAGAAAAAGGAAAAACAACAAGAGAACAAAACCAGCAAGTGACTAACTAGCCAAAGAGAGGCACTAAAGCGTGTGTGACCTTGAGCTTGTGCAAACTTGGGTGTAGGCCATTGTCGTACCCAGCCTCTTCCCACTTGGGCATTCCCCGACTTGCGGGATTAATGTACTTCTCTTTTATGTTCTAGTGTCTACTCTGTGTGTAACGACACAGTGCCCATCCATTCTCTGGGCACTGGACGATGAGCAAGTGGCTAGCTCTAGGAGCCAAAAGGGAGGCACTAAAACGCGAGCCAAAGAAGGCGTGGAGCTCTTCCACGCGTCTCTAGTTCCATCGCCATAGAGCGAGCCTCTGTTCAACCTGAGCCACGCACGGATCGTCCAGCGTGCACGATGGATGCACTATTTTTTTAAATGTTCTAAGGAGTGGACCGAGAAGTAGAGCTCACTAGGAGCCAGAGAGAGGAGGCACCAAAACACGTGTGAGAGCTCACTAGGAGACAGGGAGACAAAACACGTGTGATCGCGAAGTTGGGTGCAGGCGAGCAGCTCTTCTATCTCCATCGCCGTAGCCACCCTCTCCCCCCTTCTCCATCTCCATCTCCATCTCCGTCGCCATAGCCAGCCTCTTCCATCTCCTCGCTATGCTGATCTTCCCTCCCCCCTTTCCACAATTCCAATTCCCTTCCCCTCCTCCTTTCCCATAGTCCTCCCCTCCTCCCCCCATTGCCGATTGATCTTGGCAGATGGAAGGTAGCCATCCGTGTGTCCACCCCGTTGGCGTCCCGCCCGCTTTAGCCCTCGTTCAGCCTCCTCCTCGCGTGAGGATGAAAGACTACCAAGGCATGCCCGGCACCCTCGGAAGTTTAGCTCTTCGACTTGGCCAACTGGGCTTTGCCGTACTCTCTTTCAGTGTTATGATTTCGACCCCGGACTTCTCACAGGTCACTGCCTTCTGGTAAATTTCCAGGCAATTTTTGCGTTAGATCTAAGGATTTCGTATGCATACGTCTTTAATTTGTTGGAAAGCACAACCGAAATTCCGGTATCGGTGATCTATATTTCGATATTCGAGAGATGGTTCTAGGTGCGTGCGTGCGCGCATTACCTTTCTTGCCAGATCAAAATGGCTGCCGGCGATTTTAATTGCATTTTTCAATGGTTGATGTACGGCGTTCACATGAAAATAAATGCTAGTCGATAATTCCTTGCTTGAAAGCCTCGTTTTGGGGGAAGCCAAAATTGGTATCTTGTAATAGGAAAGAAGAAACGGACACGGGGGGTGTCCATGTGCTAGAGGTAACTTCAAACCCTGTGAAACATTATTGGCTGCTCTAATTATAAATATAATGGTAACTTGCGAACCCTCCGAAACCTTATTGACTGCTCTAATTATAAATATAATGGTAACTTGCGAACCGTCCCAAACCTTATTGACTGCTCTAATTATAAATATATGGTGACTTGCAAACCCTCCGAAACCTTATTGACTGCTCTAATTATAAATATATGTGTGCTTGTGTTCATGTCTTATTATATCATGTTATAATAAAGCATTGGCGAAGAGATTCTGGAATCTTTCTAATCTTAGGAGGGCAGCTCATGCCTTGGCTTTTGCTTACTAAATAGTTTTGTGTTTCATCTTTTGATGTTGTCTGGTCTCTCTCTCTCTCTCTCTCTGTCCTCCTTTCATTTTTCCTCTTCTCTACGTCCATCTGTCTATTCTCTGTCTTGCCTTCGTTTTAGTACATTCTTATTGGATATATTTCAGTCTTATGAAAATATATCCGTGTAAGACCATTTTCCTGATTTGTTCATAGAGAAGGTACTTTCTGGCTAGATGGGCTTTATTTGATTAGCCTTTTGCAAATGTGTTCTATCCACCCTTCACCTTGTGAAATTGCGGGCTAGAAGTCGCTTATTATCTTTATAAGTATAAAAAAAGCACCAGAGTCTCAGAATGTGTAGATTAGCCCCATGTGCAGTAAACTTTCTGAAGGAGGAACACCTAACCTCCCAGGCCAAATAAATAGTTGACCTTCTGCAGTTCTGATCAGCAGGTAGATTGTGGAGGACTGTTTGTGCACTTTGCCTTATTTATCAGGTGGCTTGGTTGACAGATTGCTTGTCCTTGCCAGATGTTGCATCTTTCAACGGCATGTGTCTGTTAGAGGTCAACATCTCCTGATGTCACCTAGAGAGAGGGCCTTGCTTATGGGTGTGCCCGCCCAGTGAGTGAGTAGGGTTTGGCATGGCTCATGGCATAGGTTGGGGTCCTCTGGGTCTGTTGGCAGGATACCCTGTGCTGGAGGGGTTGCTGTCCATGTGCGGGGCTCTTCAGGGCCTTCCTGAGGCCTGCTTTGCTGCCACGGGGCAGCCCCTTCTGAGGCGCCATGGGATGGGCTTGTGTAGGGGCCAGTTTGGCCACCCTTTTGGGGCAGATAGCCCGACCTACAGGTCGGCTATCTAGCAGAGGTGGGCCAACCTCTTGGTCGGCCACCTAGGCTGGAGCACAGCCCCTTATAGGGCAGGTGGAGGCCAGCCCCTGGTGGGCCTTATATAGTGGCCAGGAGGAGCAGTCAGCCATGCAGCAGATGCGGGTCAGCCCCCCCTTGGGCTGGGTCGGTTTTCTGTGTAGAGGATTTGCGAGGGAGACACGGGCTTAAGAGTGGGCGTTACAGAGGCTGCTGTTTTCGGCCAGAAACCTCTTCTTTTTCCACCCTGTCTCCTCCCTCCTTGTATAGATCTATGCAGACCAGCAGAGTGTGGTGTTCAAGGTGAGATTGATTGAGCAGTGGACTGTTTGGGAGTGTCAGAGATTGAGGCGCCTAGAGGCTCTCAGCGTGAGGAGATCTAGAGGTGGGACAAGAGGGTGGAGTTGCTGCAGATTTTCTTCTCCAACGACCTCGACAGCCCCTTCACTTCTCTTCTTGCCTGTATCAGTATTGTTTCCAACCACTCTCTGTATTCTCTCCTGTTTTTTCCACATGGCTGCCCTAGAAGAACAAGACAAGAATTCCAGTGTTGCCCACATTCCCTGTAGACCGGCAGTTGGATGGGCTCAATTACAGCGTCTGGCTGGTGATGCTGGAGCCTGTGTTAGTCATATGATTTGGCAGATTTCATCCTTATAGGTGTTGCCCGACCAGATCCCCTTGCGAAAGACCTTGGCATCCCGGAGCAGGAGGCTGAGAACCTGTCTCAGCTCTAGGGCCGTGTCAATGCAAGGGTAAGATCATTTACATTTCTTAGCTGTACTCCTCAGGTGATTAATCGCGTGAAGCACTTTGCTCTTCCTGCAAAAGCAAAGTAACTAGCTGGTCAAAAGAATAGTGGTCTGGATTACCCATGGCCACTAATCTAAGGGTTGTAGCAAACCCTTGATATGTATCTGGCAGTCCATTCAATGTGGTACTGACAAGCTGTGAATTTGGCACCACCTCATCAATGTTGGCAAGCTGTTCCATGAGGTCCTTGACCTTTGTCAAATATGCATCCATGGACTCACCTTCAGTCATATTCACTTCCTGTAATTGCCTTCTCAAATATGCAACACGAGCTTCATTGCGAATCTTATAGAGAGAAGCTAATTTATCCCAAGCATCCTTTGCTGTCCTGCAAGACCGGATGTGTGGAATAATGATTCTCTTGCATGATAAAGCAATGCATGAATGTGCATTTGCATCTCTTGCAACCCATCTTGATTGTTCTTGAGTTGGAAGAGCAGCGGCAGGAGTGCTAGAGGAAGAGGCATCAGGAGGAGTACCCCGTGCAGAAGGACCAGCAGTAGAAACAACCACTGTAGCATTGGCTGGCCTCAGATCAGCCCCAGAAACAATATTCCACAAATGCTTTGCAACAAGAATATGTTTCATGAAATAAGACCACATTGGATAGTTGGTGCCATCCAACTTATCATCTTCACGAAGAACTCCGAATAAATCTTGATTGTTCCCAGCCATAGCAACTGTGATACCCTGAAAAAGACCTGAAAACCCAAAAGCCTCAAGGCTATCACTGCAAAAAGCTGGCTGTCCCAAAAATGACAGCAAATATCTGCAAATTTCAGACCCAAATCAAAGGGCAAATGCAGATCTGACCCAAATGTGACTGTGACAGGCAATGTTCACTGCAAAAACAGCAATTTTGGCAAAAGCCCCAAATTTATTGAGGGCAAGTAGGCCAGAAAGAGGGCAAATGCAGAAAAGCCCCAAATTTTGCTGAAATTTTTGCAAATGTGACCCAATGTTGCAAATCTGACTCAATGTCCAGCAAATGTAACTTAATGTCCTGCAATCTGACCCAATGTACTGCAATCTAAACAAGAAATTGCAGACCAAATCCCAAAACTCCAATATTTTTGCAAGAAATTGCAAGCAAAGGAGGTGAAAAGAACTGAAAGCCCCAAATTTGCCAATGTCCTGCAGAAGCCCCAAAACTGCAAATGTTTGTAGATGACTGCAGTGAGACCCAAAAGGGTTATAGCAAGCAGGAACCAAGAACTTGGTTCATAGCCAATGCCAAAATGGAACCTGTAGGTAGATTCGCACGTGTGAAACTGTACGGAATACCCAGAGCAAGTACAAGCTGTACGATCATCTGTTCTACATGTACATGTGTACGGAAAGCTGGTACAAGCTGCTGACGACTGATCTGTAGGTATACATGTACGGAAGATCGTACGGAAAACAGGTACCTTGTACGGAATAGGTACGGTGCAGGTACCTTGTACGGAGAAGTTCCTACGCAGGTACAGTTGTACAGAGAAGTTTTTGCACAGGTACAGTTGTACGACGTAGGCACCTTGTACTGAGAAGTTTCTGTGCAAGTACGGTTGTACGGCGCAGGTATCATTGTACGACGGATTTATCGCTATAGGTGTTGTTGTACGGAGCAGGTGTGATGGGCAGAACAGCTAGCGACGTAGCTGGGCGGCAAGATTCAGGATCTGTACGGAACTCCGTACAATCGTACGGATGGAGCGCAGGCTGTTGAAATCTGTGAGTGATGCAGATCCGGAGGCAGGGGAATAGGTCCAGTAGCGCTCTGATACCATTGAAGGTATGGAACGAAGAGAGTGCAAGTACGTAACGAGTCAATAGATCAATAGTCACGTCAAACTTTAGATAGATGATAACACACAAGTACAAAGTACTTGTACCTAGACCTAGGACTAAGTGTCCTAGGTGTCACATAGGACTAAGTGTCCTATGTGGCCTAAAAGGCACTAACACTATAAGTGCCTACAATTATGCCTACAAGGCACATACCATGGCCTGCCTATAGGGCATCACTAGAACCACCAGAAGATGGCCTACAAGCTCATGCATCCTTGATCTTCAATGGCCATGCTAACACCTCCCTAAGCCCCACTATCCTTGGCCACTAAAAGGATAGCATTTTGAGTGCATTTGGACCGCGTGTTATCCTTGGCCACTAAAAGGATAGCATTTTGAGTGCATTTGGACCGCATGTTAACACGCGGTCCAAATGCACTCAATGTGCATCCTTGATCTTCAATGGCCATGCCAACACCTCCCTAAGCTCCACTATCCTTGGCACCAAAAGGATAGCACATTGTAAAAAAGCCCCACTATCCTTGGCACCAAAAGGATAGCACATAGCCCACCCTCCCAAACTTGGAGGGTTGGTGCTTTTTTTTAGCATGCCCACTCTCCCAAACTTGGAGGGTTGGTGCTTTTTTTAGCATCTAGCCTCCCCGAACAGCAGCCTGGCTGCAATCCTGCTCCAGCCTATGGCGCACCCCTCTACACTCTCCTACATGCGTCACCTAATCATTGCGCAGCCCTGACCGTACACGGGATCCCCTAGGGTTCCCCTCAACCCATCGCTTGCCTAACGGCCCCTCTCACGCCTCTCCTACAATCCTCTCCACTCTCTCCTAGCTACACCTCACACTCTCTCTCACCTAACCCCACTTATCAGCCTCGAATTCACCCTCTCTCTCTTCTTCCTTCCTTCTTTCCCTAAATCTTAACCACTTCCCAAAACCAGGGTTTGAGCACGAATTTCGAAATTAGGGCATACTTGGAGAAAAAATCGTCCAAAATTCTCGCAACAGAAGTTCCTACCTCAGGAGTTGGCTCTGATACCAACTAACACATCCCCAGCACTCCTGAAACCTCTGATCTGCAAGCAAACACAAGAACACACCAATGCGAGGAAACAAAGCAGGGTGCTCCACCACCCAACCATGACATCTACGAGATGTGATCCCGAATTAGGAGATGTCCCCTCCGAGCCACGAGCTGAGCTACTGGCACGAACTCCTAACCAGCCTGGTGTCCCATACCACCAGGTGGCGCTGTGAAGCTTGGGATTTGCTACTGGGCCTTGGGCTACGCTATGATGCAGGCGCGCGTCCGCGACTCAATCCAGGATCAGACCTAGCACCTGGGAACGAAACTTGCTCCCATCGGCTCTCTGAGAACTGAACCTCTGGGCCCCTTATATAGACTTGGTCCCCAAGCGCCAAAAATAGCGAAGACCTCTAACTGGTTTGTACCCTTGCCACTCAACCCGAGAATCAAGCCTGCCTAGCTCTAAGCCTCCCCAGGCTACCTGAGCTAGTCTTGTGTACCCAGTACACGTCAGATACCAATCCGTGCACATGACAGGCCTGCACATTGTCCGAAGAGGGGCAAAAGGACGAGCCCTAGGGTTGGCAAAACTGATCTAGGGGCAGAAGGGAATGAATGGTAGGGTTGCGGTCACAAAAAGGGCTGATAGGGCTGAAATGCCATACCAACCAGTGTGGGGGGCTGTACTGGTACCTGGCAGCGCAGGGGGGAGACCCTGTCCAAGGCTTGCCAAAGCCGAAAAAATGGGCTGAAAGGCCAGCCAAGGATGGCAAAAACAGAGGCGGGGGGTGGCTAGAAGAAACAGGCTGGTTAATATGCTGAAATGGAATTGTAAACTGTTTGTCAAGGGCTGGGACTGGGAAGGAAACGGAGAGAAGGCATGTGGGAAGAGAATGTGTGGTAGAGGGAAGGAGGTGGCCAAAGGGAAGAAGAGCAGGCTAGCAGGTGGGAGTCCAGCATGTTCCAAGAGCTATCTGATTGTCAGCTTGTTTTTCAACCTTAACAGACTTGTACTTAATTCTGTACACCCATTTGGTTCCAATGATCTTCCTCTTCCAACAGATGTCTTGAGAGGACGAGCTCAAGAGGGGTCATTGCACACAAAACGATGCCGTTCCACAACTATTGTGTCTACCTTAGCTATCATATAAATAACCTCTTGCAAGTGGGTACTACCTATGTATTAGTCTAGTTCCACAACTATTGTTGTTAGAAATGACCCAACAGAGGGTACGCACAGCGGAAGACTGATAGTAATGCCTAGGAGCTCACACAGTGTGGTGTGGGATGTGGAATCACAAACTTCTTAACTTATGTGCATAAAATAGATGTGCAGACTCATCAATAGACAATGAACCAGCCAGATAGAGAAACCACCAAAATGATATATTTCCGTCCAAAACTATGGACACAATACAAAAGAGATAGATCCAGAGTCCCACCAATGGTGTGGTCCTCTGATCTTACCACAAGGTACTTCTCCTATTTGCTGGCTATCTCTAGACTCGAGCCCGCGTGCTCCACCTCAAGCGTCTGTAGACTTTCTGTCTAGTGTGTTCTTCTCCACCTTATTGCCTGTGAATCAGCCTAGGTGGGCAGCCCTTGCCAAGCTTTGTCTGCAGCACACAGGTCCCCTTGGTCCTCTTGAATGTAGGCCCCAAGATAGCTGTTCCGCTGCTCCAACCTGCTTGTGAATGGCTGCTCCAGAAGATATGATGATCACAACACCTTGCTGCCCTAGAAGGCAGCCAAGGTCCAGCCTCTAGGGAACTCAGTCTGCAGCTCACCTTCCACTCTCCTTCACCCCCAGTGTGAGGCCCAAGGGAGTGGCTTCTGGCTGCTCTTGAACTTGCTGGACTGTTGGATGATAAATGAGGCCCGACGCCTCTCCTTTTATAGGCCCTCACGGGCCCCTTGAAGTGACCGACTGGCAGCCCCTTAGTGGCCGACCAGTCTGCTCAAAACTGACCCATTGTGGGGTCCACTGGCCAACCCAGCAGCCCTCCCCATGGGCTCACAAAACTAGGCCCCTTCAGGGCCATTTGCAGGGCCGACCTGCCACGTGGCATTGCGCCACTGGCCAGGGCCCTACTGCCCTAGATTCAGGGCCTTTTTGCAGGCCTCACACCTGCCCATGGCCTCTCCCATCTGCCCCGCATCTTTCTTCATGCAGGCGCCTACCTGCTGCAGCATCCTTGCCTCCTGCCAGGCCTATACCAACCCAGTACAGCCATGTATGCATTCCGTACCTTCTCCGTACTGAAGCGCCATCTGTCCTTGCTGGAAATCCCTCCGCAATCAGGCTGCTGCAGGTCCCGTACTGTTCCTTTAGGGATCCTCCTCTATTGGCTGTGAGGTGCTGCCCATGTGGCAGCCCCGTCCCTCTCTCTTCTCTGGGCATCTTCTGCCCTAGGTCTCCCTCCCCCACGCTCTCCTCATATGGGGGCTTACAGATGGGGAGGTGACCATTCCAACAATTGTGTCTACCTTAGCTATCATATAAATAACCTCATTGGAACTACAGTAAGGCCCATGATCCAATCTTCAACTTGCAGGTGATTTCTTTTTTAATAAAGTGGCAAATTCCTTTCCCTTGATAGCTTGATGCTAAAAGTATTATACAACGAACTCTATTTAAGGTCTTAGCAAACAAAAAGCGGGGAGCTGAATAGCCCGTTTTTCTTTTTGTTTCAAAAGAGAGTTTGTTTGAGTATACTTGTGCTTTCTAAGTTAGAAATGTATTTTTGCCTCTTTGTAGAAACGATACATAAGTGTAAAGGGCCATTTAGCTTTTTATATTTTAAATAAGAGAGAGAGAGAGAGAGAGAGAGTGAGAGAGAGAGAGAGAGAGAGAGAGAGAGTTTCTAGTTTTTTGGAAGTTTTTGTTTCTTGACTTGCTTGTTTATTTTTGCTTAGTCACCAGCTTCCTTTTTTCTTTATTTCTTGTTTTCATTCTCTTTTGTTTAGTTGACGTATTTTAGTAAGCACTGGGTTTGCCCAAGAGACTCCGCGGGTCTTTAGAAACCCGCTTATCCTTGGGCACTGATGACGACATAAGTGTTGCTTTGCTTGCTAAGTATGTCTTCCGTTTGTTTTTCATGAAAGTTTTTGTTTACCTCTTTTTTCCTTTTTCATTTTCTCTTTTATTTTCTTTGTAGATTTTTGATCTTTAGAACAACAAAAATTCTAAATTTGTATGATTGGACTTATTCTAGTCTTACAAAGGTATATATAAGGTCTTAGCAAACGTTTGGAAATTATGGGAAAATAATACAGATAGTTACATGAACTGAAATTTACAGTTAACTATGTTGATTTTGTCTGCAATTTTTCTTTGCTAGCGGCTTTTACTTTAGCTGCATATGCGATCGGGTAATATAAGGTATGAAGCATAGATACCAAAAGGCAAGAGTGTGTGTTAGCAAGGAGGGTTTGTTGAACTCTGTTTTTAAAGGTCGAATGGTCTACCGAGCATGATGGTTATGTTCTCTCCTCTTGAAGGAGAGATGAAGTCAGGTGGGTAAATGTGAAATGGTTGGATGAAGTCAATTGGTTTTGGCTTTAAATTGGGTGTTTCGAAACCTGTACTTGTTCGAAGAGCATACATGATGCAGGGAGGAGAACTACATTTTAGGCTGTAGAGATTGCTTTCAATGTTTTTGTCTCAATGTCATTGTTAATGAGGAGGAAATGAAGGCTTTGGTAGTCGTTCAAGCTATTGAAATTTGGGTGTTCCAAACTCTCTGCTTGTATTATGCAGAGGAGAAACATACAGTTGAGCATGTGGATGTCACTCAAGTCGAGATAAGATAAATATCTTGTTCATAAGTGCCGTTTGAGGCCAAGCCTGACTGCATTGAAAGTTTTCAGCATATTAACATACCTGAAGTATAATGTGTTTGCAGCTATCTTATTGCGGCAACTGTTCTTCAATGCCTGTGGAGCTTGATTTTGGCTACTATAGACATATATGCCTTGTTAGTTAGGAGGAGTCTGCACCATTCAGTTTTGGTCAGCCTCTTTGCAGTCGGCGATGGGGTAAGGAATATCTGCAATCTTATGTCTTTCATGCTTCTTAGATCATGCCCCCCCCCCCCCCCGCCTTTCTCTTCCTGGGTAAGTTACAACTAAATCCTTTTTATTAATAGAAGTCCAATTGACAGGTCACTTCAACATTAACCTTTGCAGCAGCATGTGCTACTGCTGGCATAACAGTTCTTATTGACAATGATTTGAATGAATGCAATCAAAACCACTGTGGAAAATACGAGGCTGCAGCTGCAATGGCTTTTCTCAGCTGGATAATGGGAGCCCCATCATTCCTCTTGACATTTTTGCTTTTGGCAAAAAGGTAGTTTTTTTGCAAATTAGTATGGTATGTATTGTGTCCACGGCAGCTACGGCTCTGCTATATTCAAGGGGATGTGTTTGCACGGGTGCAAAAACGTTGTATTTGTAGGAGTCAATTTCTCACGAGTGTGCTACACCATCCAAGGGGAAGGAGTTCTCTAACTGTTGAACAGTTGAGGGATGGCCTCCCCTATTGTGATCATAGTCATATTGGAAGTGTACAATAGTTTACAAGACCTGTTTCCTTTCAAGAAGCTTGCACAAGCTGGATTATGCAGTACATATATCTATAGCAAGGTTGATCCCTTTAAAAGATGTAAATCATAATTTGACACTAAGATGTGTCTCATGCAGAGGCTTCTGATTTGACTGCGGACTTCAAAAGGATTCTATAGCACTCGTCAAATGGGTAATAATGTAATAGAGATGGGCTTTAAAAAAAGTTGTAACGATGTTAATTTCTGTTGAATCAATTCTTTTTATTTCCGTCTGTGTGGCACTCTGATGCTTCTCAAAGAGTGCATACAATAACTTCAGGCCTATATTCATCAGTGTTCTGGATTTTGTGTTGTACAAGAACATTGATGAATACAGGCCTGCTGCTGTAGTGGAAGATTTATGTACTAAGTACTTGTTAGGAGCATGTGTCATCGTGATCAGGTTTCTCATTGTGTATACTTGACTCGTTAATTTTTTTAGAGCAAAGAGTTGATCTCATAATGACATGTAAAAATTGCACCCTTTCTAGCCTACAAGAGGAGGATGAGTATTTCGTGCTTCTCTTATGGACAAGTCTTCCCATTTTTTTGATGACTTACCAACGTGGGTATCAATGTACAAACATTGATTTCACATATGCCCACTCGTTGTTATGATGAGTGATGGGATCTTTATGATTGGATGAGTTTGACGAAATCAATATGGCCCTTTCTTTGTTTGGTCTAGGCTTGACATGATCTTTTCATGCATGCATGCACCTATGCACACTTGCACAACCGTTGGCAGCTTCAATTATGACCTGGGTGATGATTCTGTTACCTTTGAGGTGCTTGGGGCCTTGGAATCCTTTAGAAAATCATGAAAGTCATTGCAGCTGTTCGATGCTTGAGTGCAAGTGTCTATGTTGAAGTCTTGGATTTGCCAAAAATGATATATAAATGCCTAAGTGCACTTCAAGAGAGGATTCTTGTGTTTTCTTCGATCTTAGAATTTCTCAATCCACTGTAGGATTAGAGGTTGGTTTACACATTATAAAAATGCTTCACATTGACTCAAAACATTTCTGATTTGGCAAAATATGAATTGATTTCTTCCCAATTCCATAGATTTTCCCGCCTTTGTATCAATTAATGTAGTAATTTGATCAATTTACTAATACACAAGAGGTATAATCCAAGAAAAAAAATGAAAAAAGTAAGTACACACAATCTTAGATATCAAGTCTTTTAATCTATGGTGTATTGGCCTTAGGCATGTTTAGAATGATTGAATATAAGCTGAAAACAAATAGTGGGGAGCTGAACAGCCCGTTTTTCTTTTAGTTTTAAAAGAGAGTTTGATTGAGTATGCATTGGCTTTCTAAGGTAAAAATGTAATTTTGCATCTTTAAGGAAGTGGTATATAAGTGTAGGAGGTTCATATGTTTTAAATAATTCATTCAATCTATAAATTCTTTCTTTCACTCCTACATGAGAGAGAGAGAGATTTTATTCTTGTTTTTTGGTCAATTTTGTTTCTTGATTTGCTTGTTTAGTTATGCTAAGTCACCTTTTTACTTCTTTATTTCTTGTTTTCTTGCTTGTTGGTTTTGTTTTATTTGGGACATATTTTAGTAAGCAGGGTCTTTAGAAACCTAGTATAGCTGCTTATGATTTGGCAGTAGTGACGACATAAGAGTTGCTTTGCTTGCTAAGTATGTCTTCCTCTTGTTTTTCAAAAAACAAATTGTTACCTCTTTTTTCTTCTCTTTCATTTTCTCTTTTATTTTCTTTGTTGAATTTTGGACTTCCGAACAACAAATTCTTTAAATTTGTATGATTGGATATGTTCTAGTCTTACAAAGGTATAGAAATGCACTTGATTTTCCTCCAGTTTTTTCTGAAGTGTTCACTTTTCATAGAAGGCATTCTCACCCGCTATGATTCTCAAACTAGGGATCATACGAAGTGTTCGCTTTTCACATAAGACATTCTTACCTGCTATGATTTTCAAACAAGGGATCATATGTCAATTGGCTCGGTTGTTAGACAACATAGTTGTTATATTTCACAGTGCAGATTTCACAAGAAAAATGACAGTAATGTCAGTCAGTCCCAGTAGTTTTTTTCTCTTCCATGTGCTCTCTAGTTTTGATATTGGCTTTGCCTTTTCATCATGCTCCTTTTTTCCTTTCATTATCTTTCATAATTTTATGCATGTGAATGGTTTCTAGCTTTCTTCTACAATTGAAATTTGACTTGGGTGGATCATTTTCTTTTGAAAAGAGCGCGCAATTATTTGTTTGTTTTTTTGGGGAATCGAAAGCAAACAACTCTGTGCATTCACCCTTCCAAAGTTGATTTGATGAACCATAAGTTAGCTAGTTTCAGTGTGGATTCTAGAATGACAAACCAGTTTCAGTGTGGAATGACACTTAGTTGTTGACCTAAAAACTGATGTAGTTGGTTACAATTTTGAGAACTATTTCAGTGCCTATCGAAATGTGAATGTTTTTTGCTTTTCTACATTTTTTTTGCATAGTAGTGTGTGCAATGCGGTTTTGATTGGACAAGGAGTCTTGGTTGTGATCCTAAAGTTAGAGAGTTGTTTGCATATTTTGTCCTCAATGCTTTATATGTTTCAGCCACAATTTGTGTGTCTTGATGCTAATGTCTTCTACATGATCTTCTTGTAGGAGAATTGTTTAGTTTTGAAGCATGACATTTTTATAGGTGAATTGTTTAGGTGCTTACCTAGCCTTTGAGCCAGTTCTTTCAATCTTGTATGAGGCCTATTATATTGGTGCCATCATAGCCCATTATAGGACTCAAATTTTTTTGCCTTTTAAACCCTTGCCCATGTGAACTTCTGTAACTAGACTTTAGGAATAAAAGGTAGTGTACCTTTGCTAAATTGTCAAATGCCACAATGCATCACCCAAACACATCCTTTACTTAAATTCACTTAGAAATAAATTGAATAACAATTGTGTGGAGGCTAGAGTGCCCTTGCTCAGTAAAATAGTACACAAGACACCCACTGGTCCCAAATGCCTTGGTGCCCCTTTTAATATTTATTTATACTTCTAAAACATAAAAGAGTTACACCAGGGGGCTCACCCCTGCACTGTTCCTCTTGCAATTCCTCTGACTATCTTCTGGGCATCTATACCATAGTACACCATTGGGATCCAACTGACAAGGCAATATTAGGCATTCAGAGTCTTGACATGAACTAACTGAAAGCATCAAAGCATCCAAACCAATTGCAACTGTGCTCAAAGTAGCCTCAAGGATATCACATGCATCAACATGGCCCTTTAGCCTTTCCCCAGGCACACCCTTGCTTCTGAGTGCTCACTTGAGCCTGTGGGAACCATAAAGGACTCCAAACACAAGAAAAGCAATGCAAATAGTTTCAAATCAAGAAATTGCAATCAAATCGAAGACAAGAACCAAATACCCACCGTTGTTGATGGCAGAGGGGCAAGCTATGTCCTCGAACCTATCCCTTGTCCAGGCTCCCAGCAAGGTGCAGAAGTCTTCCAGCTTCTAGGTGAAGAGAGAATGAATAGATAGAGAGCGGAGAGAAGACAAGAAAGGGATATAGAGGTTTGGGCAATAGATCTACCCTAAAATGCACCCAAAGTGTTTGTCCTCGAGATGACCTACCTCGGGATCTGTTCCTCAACTACAATACCTCAAAAACAAGTGCCCAAATGTCCGTGCAGATGCCTTGAATGGCAAGCATCAGGTTTGCATAGTCCGTACAGTTGTACATCCTCTCTTAAATGCACCACCATACAACGTAGTTAGTGCACTATACAACATTCGGGACAAGCTGTATGGACTGCCTTGAGAAGCGTGCACCGGCCTAGAGCGTGGGAGAGGTAGCCTGCAACTCAAAATGCATGCCAACAGGAGGAATAACTGCCTGAACATGTCAAAATCAAAAATTAATGTGTGCAAGCCACTGTTAGCCTCCTTTGTAGGCAGGGAATGGTCCAAGAGAGTGAGGGAGAGAGATGGTAGGTGGCGGAAGCATAGGCATGCACATGCATGACAAATGGCCCTTCATTAAAGTCCTAACCCACCTGACCAAGGACAACGTTGGTTGTCCTTGGGCCCAACTTAAAAACCCCTCTTTAATACCTTTGCCATGTCCCTAGCACCTAGTGGGTACACCTAGAATTTGCTCCTAGGAACTTCTAGGAAGTTTCTACTTCCTCTAGCTAGTCCCTCACGACCAAACTATTACTTGAATTAACCATAGTTAACCCCGTGATGAGTTACATTGGACTTTTCATGTCCCTGTGACAACTTCTTTGGTTGTTTTCTTGTGAAAAAAGTAAATGTGAATATTTGTTCGTTTAGTTCTTTTCTTGCCTCTTGAAGTCGTTAAGTTGTTGTGTCTTTTTAATTGTACCCATGCGAGATTTTCATTTAGGTGAGTGATTGCTTTGAATGGGATGACATTCTTTGATTTGGTAGAAGTTGGAGAGTTATTTGGTGCGATCATTGATGTTGGGAATAAGTGTGTGTCTTCCATATTTCCCTTAACACATGTTTTACATTTAATCTTACGTGCTTTATTTTTACCATCTTCTCTTTTGGTTTCTTGACTTCCAAGTTAAGCGTGTTTGTTCTTAGTTTTCTAGTGATGATTTATGTTCTACCTGTAAAGGTATCCTTACATAGATTCTTTTTATAGTTTTTGTTTTTGAAATTAGTATCTAGACTTGGATTTTTTAATACAAAGCTTGTTTAGGTGTATAGCTAGCCTTTCTTTCTAGCCTTGTATAGTATCACCCATTATTATAGTGCTTTATGGAATTTGGTTTTTAAAGACCTCTTAAATCTTGCCATATGAAACATATCTTTCTTCTAGTTGAACAAGTATTTTGAAAAATCTATGCTTATTTAGTCAACATCTTAGATAGTGGGATGACTCCTCTATTGGGATCTTCCAAGTTGGAGAGTTTTTTGTTGATCATAGTTGTTGGAGTACCAGAGCAATTTTGCACACATCTTGAGTATTTTTTCTTCTATGTTTTATCTTTCACCATGTCTTCTTTTTCCATCTTGACTAAATTAGTGTGTCGATTTTGATACATTTTTTAATGATTAGGTACATGGCAACCAACTAGTTATTGATCTAAAGGGTTGAAAGCATGAACAAAGGACGCAATTCTAGACATGGCAAATATGTACTAAACAATGGTGCAAGTGAAAACAAAAGGTGGGACATTGTGTAGCTATTTTTCATCAAGACCATGGAATATATTACACATGGGTAGCTAGATGTCTCAATCCATACCTTACACATTGCTCACATACAACACTATGTACGAGGTTCAAATTTTTGGATACACCGAGGGTTCTGTCTTTTGAAAATGGAAACTGATGTATTTTCCCCAATAGGTAGTCATCAGATACATGTTTGTAATTGCATGCATGGGTGGGAGATCTACCACCATGTCCTAATGTTCATATTCCCAACTTGAATGCGAGACCAAAACATTACATAATTGCTTTCTTAAATGAGACCATTAAACCATTGCAAATGTTGTTTTACATGTGAATCAACGTGTATCTTAAATTATATAGCTTATTAACATTAATTCAAAAATATGAAAATTTTATACTATACATATATGCAAGCAAGTGTTTATTGAAAATTTTCACTTCTTGATCTTGCATAAACCAAAGGAGACGGGGTGTAAAATGTTGCATTTGAGGGTACACTCCATAGATTTTTTTTTTGGGAAGGTTTTAAAAGCTTGGAGCATTCAAAGAGTGAGCTAAATAGGATCCTCAATTTGAGATTTGATAAATAACATAAGATGTATAGTGATGCTGGTTGTAGATGTTTTAGTTGTCTTTGCATCCTCATAAAGTCTCCGTGCAAAGTGCTCATTTGGTTTCTTTTGAATATGAACAAAGAAGCTTGATCTATTTGCATTGTTAGCACCAAAAAATTTCCATTTTCCATTATGTACCCTCATCCTCAAGAGATTATAGTATATCTAGCACGCTTACGAAAACCTCAAATAGAAGAGAATCTATAAGTATAACTTCTTCTACTTCTTCATGTTGATCCTCTTCATGTCCAACCCCTCAATGCGTATGATTAGTCCTCAATGGCTCCAAGACACACCGTGATGTGCTTATGATATTTAAAGACCCTTTACCATTATTTCCTCCAAGAACAACTTTAAATCTTCCCAAGTTAGGTCTAATTCTATGTGCATTTTGTAGCACACTGTAACTTCCTATGTTTGAGTCTCTTAAGGTACCAAGGTAGTTCTTATTATTTGGAGAAACTCTCATCTTATTCTTCCAAAAGAATTTCACAATAGCCATAACTTCATCACTTAGGTCATCTATCCTTTTCTAGCATTATTTTGATGCCTAGAGTCTTCTTATATTATGTTTCATTTCTTCTACTCTATAACCAATCCCTAGAGTCACAATAGCACCTTAAATGTCTCTTGAATGTTGTGTGCCTAATCCATTTGGTGCTTGTTACATAGAAAATACCCATAGGTCATGCCACCCTCTTTGCATCTAGTAAATCTGAGCTATGCACCCCTTTCACATTGCCATCCCTCAATAGAGTGTAGTTTGTTAGGCATGCAGCTCTTGCAAGATTGGTAGAGTGGTCATCCAATGAATCCTTTAGTTCAGGTGAAAGTCTTTGAAGAGGTGGTCTTGGTAGTCACATAGATGACTTGTTACTTTTTAGAATGCTCCCATAGGTTTTAACACCACAGCTTGTGTTCATCATTCCAATGGAAATCCTCAAATGCATGCATTTCCATCCTCTAATGTCTACCTTCAAGGTGTGCTTCTTTACAAAGATGTAGTTTTGTAGATATTTTTTATCCCTCTACAAACATTGCAATGATGTCTTCCATTTCCATTTAGATATTGTATCATCAATCCCCCCTTGCCCCTGCCATTTCAATCTCTGCATTGCAGCTTAATAGGTTCTTAGATTTTTGATCTTGCATCCTCTAACACTTTTAAAAGCTATGATAAGATACATTGTACCATTACATATATTCCTTTAAGGAAAGTGAGCCAAGAATGAAGAGTCTTAGATCATCTAGCTTATGAAGGGAGAAAACACTACAAGGCACTAGAGTATATGATAGGAAGAGGCAAACAACCTAATGATGACACCTATTATTCGGTGGAGGACTTTAAGATTTCTTCCGGATAAAATTATCAAAACATTTCTATTACCTCTATGTTAAGGGCAATGCTAATAACAAGGAGGATCATATGCCACATTTTCCCTTTTTAATGGATCGTGAAGGGGCTCATATGCCACATTTTCCCTTAAGGACAGTGCTAATAATAGGAGATCATATGCCACATTTTCCCTTTTTTAGAATCATGAGAGGCGAGTATCACAAAGGTGGAAAAAGGGAGGATATGTTGAAACTTTGAACACGGTGTGCACAAAAAAGTAAAGGAAGCATCACACTGCAAAAAAGTAACTGATCAGACAAAGCATCAATAGATACCCAAATGTTTCTATTTGCCCCTGAGGAATTCAATATGTCTAATTCCCCCACATCATGTGCACTCAAAAGAAGAGACTTCAAGTATCCCTTATACCCCTTATGTATGTATATGTTTTTTAACTCCAAACAAAAATTGAACCCCTTGTGTTGAGCTCACATGCTAACAAAATAAAACCCCTTGTATTAGGTATTTATTGTGCTTCTTTAATGCAATGCTACGATAGCTGATGACCTCATTGAGGGACCAATTTGTCTTCCCACTTAGCAAAAAATATTCTTCAATTAGTTGGGGATTGTTAATTGTGCACAACAAGAGAAGAAGGGTTTATCTTGTAATTCTTGAGGTTTTATTTTTCAAAAGGGCACATGTATATTTGATCTCAAATAGTACGGTCCATAAAATTGCAAAATCCAATATTAAAGGGTCACTTTCTTGCAATTCCAAATCGCTCCCACATAGTGTGTCCACTATAGTAGGAGGAGGCCCCACCAAGTATAGGGCTTGTTTCTCTAACTCACGTATATGTGCATCATGCCCGCATTTTGTGATATTAGATCCTCATAGATAGATCTAAGGAGGGATACGAGTCATGGGCCCAAAATAAACCATGAGGTAGAAAATTAAGGAGCCACAAGCCTCTATGCATGTAAGTGCAAGGCTTTATAATTCTAGTTACATTCTTGCAAATGAGTGGAAATATGAGGGTGCAACACAAGCTTAAGAAATACAAGCTTGAGGAGGAGGGTGGAAGGAGAGATTTTAGAAGACAAGCTTGAGGATAAGGGTGGAAGATGAGATTAAGTGCAAGGATGGACGTTGAGGGTGGTGAATCACATATTGGATTTCATGCAAGTAGACCTTTGCCTTATTCATTATATGAGCTATAATACATTAGACATCATAAATCTTGTCCATAAGGCTTGTGTAGAATAACCATGCTTGCATTGAAGGCATGTCTTACTTGATGGCCTTTGATAATTCCTACAAATCCAAGAAAATATCAAAGATACAATTTTGTTTAGTCTGATCAAATTTATCTCTAGTCCTCTAATTTTGACATAATTTTCTACTTTTCTAGCTTCCTCACATTGCCGATTTGTTCATCTTCTAGATGCTTAAATCATTACTTTTATCTTTTGAGATTGCCCAACATTTAAGGTTAGATTAGATGTAATGCTTGCAAAATCCAAGCACATCATCCATGTCCTCAAATGGAATTTGATTCATCATCACCATGCTTAAATCAAACCATTCTTCAAGAAATCTTGGTCAACCATGTCATCCACCACAATAGCTACAATCATATTTTGAGCCATATCCCATTTTAAGTTTATCTTAGTGTTCATAGTAGTTGAACACATCGATGTTAGTGTCTCACTCAGAATAGTCAAATAGCCCACCATGCTATCTGCTAATTTGATTCTCCCACGCCAAACCTAGTGTGCCTGTTAACCACCTTGTTAGGTATACCTCACTGGGCATCATCCAGTACAATGAAATTGTCTATCTTGATTGTAACCATGTTTAGAGCCAATAATTCAATTCTCCCATGCTAGTCTAGTGGGCCACAACAACCATCTCACTGGGCATCATCCACTGTGCTACCTTGAATTTTATTAAAATCTACTAACTCATTTTCCATGCCAACATTTTGGACCATTTCAACAACCTCATTAGGCATCATCCCAAGTTTAATTAATTAAACTTCTTTTAAAAAGAGCTTTACACATCTTTGCCTTTTCATTTTGCCATGTGTCATAATTTCAACCATTGATTATTGATTGGAAAGTTTTACGAAAAGATACACCTCTTCCAAGATAAAATCTCAAATTTATAGCCTTCATCTAACTGGTGCACACAAATTCAAGTGTGAGCTTGGTGATTATTATGCAAAAGTAAAGTGGACTTTTTTGAAGTTCCATCTTTTGCACATGTACCCAAACCTTTATCTCTACCTATTCACATAGCCACTAATACCAAAGTCAAATACTTAAGAGAATTAAGTATTTTATCATCTATATGCACTTATATTGAAGGGAATATTTACACATTAGAAAGGGATAGCAATGAAATTGACAAATGGATCCATAGGTCAATATCAAAGGAAAGATATCACTCTAACGTATGATTCAAACAGGTCAGGGCTACTAACATATACAACAGAACTTCTACCAAAAAACATCATACTATGAAAAATATATATTACATTGCTATCAAGACATCAAAGAAGTTTAGTAAAATGAATCGTTCTTTTTCATCTCCTCATTACATAACCATAGTCATGCTTTAAGCCTCAAATATTGGTCTTCCTTTCCTTTGGCACTTTAGTAACGTATTGCTTAAGCTCTTCATCACTGGATTATAAAATCAAATACTTAGACCTTTGCACATTAAATACAAGTGAATGGTGTTCACATATTTCTCTAGGTACTTGGACCCCCATCCTCTTAGAGTGAGTCTTCACTGATTCATTTAAATTGCTTTATTGTTTGTACAAACTTTGAGGGCTTTCCATGGTATCTTATTTAGGATTAAAATATTTTTCCCATAGAAATTTAGTATTTAAATATTATTTAAATATGGTTCGGATCTTTGTGTAGATTCATAGCAGTCAAGGTGGCTTTAAAAGAGGATATTGTGAGCAACATTATGATATCATATATGATGGTCAGTAGTTGCTATTATGTTCAATCAAACATACTAGTTTCAATGTACAAAAAGCTTAAACTCACCATCCAATGATTTTGGATGGCTAGGAGAGTCGGTAACTAATTTATTTGTCTTTATCTCATTTACCTACTTGGAAAATGAGATTCATTTATATAGTGGAAACAAAAGTTGAAAAGGAACTTAACAACTCCTCATTACCCCAGTTGATGAGACAATGACAAATCAATGAGAAAAAATAGAAGTTTCAAAGGAAACTCTTAATATCCCAGTCAATGAGACAAGACTGAGTGTGAGATTTTTTTTTTCCATGTGATGTTCACATTGTTATGATAATTTTGAGGAGCTTGAAGTCCATAAGGATCCAAAAAATCTCCATTGTAATCCTAGCTACCTTGTAGCAAGATGGGTCCATACAAATCACAATGAGGTGTATGTATATATGACTGGGATGCATAAAGTCATATTAGCACCCTTTAAGGCCCATAAAGGTGTATGTATATATCATTGGAGGGACCCATTAAAATTTGTCCGAAATCATGCAGACCCTTGTAGTATGTAAGGGTATCTATGGATGGGTAAGGTACCAAAATACATTTATAAGGTTCCATATAGATTTGAAGGTGCTATATGCAATAGTAATGAAACTATAAGGTCCCATAAGGATTTGTTTGGAGCCATATGAGAGTATAAGAATCAATGCCATGCTATATCAGAATATAAATAGGACCGATATGAGACTACAAGGTGTGTATGCATATGTGTATATATGTATGCTTTTGTTTCTTTACTATCTTCATTTGTGCATGTGTTTGTTTCTTTGCATGTATCTATGCATCTCTCTCTCTCTCCCCCCCCTCTCTCTCTCTCCCTATATATATATATATATATATGTATGTATATATGCATATGTGTATATATATACATACATATATATATATGTATACATATATATATATGTATACATATATATATATGTATATATATATATATATATATGTATGTATGTATGTATGTATGTATGTATGTATATGTATATGTATGTGTGTGTGTGTGTGTGTGTATGCATGTATGCATGTATGTATGTATGCATGCATGCATGCATGTATGTATGTATGTATGGATGCATGCATGCATGCATGTATGTGTGTATGTATGTATGTATGTGTACAGACACACACATATACATACATACAAATACATGTGTGTGTGTCTATGTAGACATACATACATACATACATATATATATATAATGTATGTATGTATGTATGTACGTGCATGCACACACACACGCATGCACGAATGCATGCGCATGTGCACACACATGCCACCTTGTCCCTCTATAGTTAGACTCACCTCTACCATCTCCTAGATGTCCCCATACTACTCTTAGTCTTCTACAATCCCACCACTCTAACCCTATCTCCTATCCCACTCGCTTAGCCCCTCTTTGAACCCTATCTATACTAGTCCCATGAGTTAAATCATGCACACCAAATTTCACCTGAGGGCTAGAAGCATCTTGTCATGGAGGTTCACTACTTACATTTTATTTATAGCCTTGGTCAAGAGGTACTATAGCTTTGTAAGGACATTGTTGCCATAGCGACATCCTTGAGTAGTGCATCAATAGTGGAGGCACACTAGCCACCATGCAATTGGCTATTGTAGAGACATCTAGATGGGTGGACATCATAAAATGGGAGGCTACAAAGACTACTATCTTGGCCACCATTCTAGTGCAACAATAGAGAGCCAACAAAGCTCTCAACATCAAAGTCTAGGGGATCCCTTGCACCTCTAACATGACCATGATTGACATTGTGACCAGCTTTGTGGCCTCGACCTTGAGAGTCTTGGATCATGGTATTAAGGGCACATGGTGCATAGGATGCAACCGTGCTTGAGAGTAGCCTCCTATCATTCGATCCAAGGACATTTAGGCTCACCTAGCAACACTACTCACATGGACACTTCTATGAGACCCCCCTCAAATCCATTTAGATGAGGACCTCATACATTTGTAGGTAGAGGAGAGGCGTGCCCTTCTATGATAGCAAGACATAGCCTACAAGGAGGGGAAGTGGTTTATGGTTCGAGATGGGTGGCTTTTGATAGGCCTTCAATTGCAATTGATGGTCCAACTACATAGGGGTATGGGTCTATTAGATGCAAAACACCAAAAACCCTTGCTTGCATTATTTGGAATTACGGTACATGGAGTAAGATATAACTTTCTATATAGAGAACCATTAGAGCCCAGAGCATCTTTGCTTATAGTTTGTGGATACACATCGGAGATGAGACTCAAAGACATGTGGGGTGCGTGGATTGAGATTCGATATGAGTGGTAGTACAAATCATCTCTCATTGTGATGATCTCTCTTCAAAGATGTGACATATAAGGTAATAGGACATGAGTCAATCTAGTGACTAGAATGTAACATTGCATATCCAAGGTATTACAATGTGCAATGTTCACTAAAATATCGGATCAATCATTCTAAAATCATATCAGATCATCCAATTGCTATCTAATTTCTAGTTGAATTAAATATAATAGTACATGAATTGTGTCAAATTCATTGAAATGGGACAAAACCCAACTAGCTATCGAAACAACATTGTATATATTAGTGTAGGATCATATTATCCACCACTAGTATGAGGTCTTTAACACATTTCTATCATACAATGTTGTTTACATCTGCAATTGAAATCATAGGCATAAAGATAATGTTCTATTGAGTAGCATTGAAAGTGAAGTTAATAACATAGGCATTATGTCATGGAATGGGAGATGAGCCAACAAAATTAGTACAAACAAAAGCATCTAGTCAAAATAACATTGCATATAAATATTGTGCATCTCAATGGGAAAGCTTACACTTCCTACTAAATTACATAGGAACATTGGACCCCAATTTTTTTAAAAAAGAATTGTGTTAAACAATTGGGTGATGTGGTTTTTTGAACAATGTGGCTCGCATTTGGTTCATATAGAAATCCTCCTTATGTGGGGATATACATAATTATTAAAGTTTGTTGGGGATAATTCTTATTTTAAAATACTCTTGGGATTTGATGCCAAAATAGTTTCGTTAATGCAAATTGGTCCCCCCAGTGTGAAAAAAACCCCTATTAATTAATTAGTTGGTGTGGGGGGAGGGGGGGTGGTATATGATGGCTAAATATTTAGGGGGAGGTAGGGGCAATAATTAGTTCCACATGTGGGGAGGGGGAGAGCTTGAATTAAATAAAGGGGAGAGGGGGAGGGGCATTAAAGAGGGCGGGAGGTGTGAGATTGGGGAGGGGGGACAACTAATGAAGAGGAAAGGACATCTCAAAAGGGGAGGGGGATTTATAATACTATTATAAGAAATGGGGCATA
Source organism: Dipteris shenzhenensis (assembly GCF_047967505.1). Lineage (NCBI taxonomy): Eukaryota > Viridiplantae > Streptophyta > Polypodiopsida > Gleicheniales > Dipteridaceae > Dipteris > Dipteris shenzhenensis. Next base: position 46,678,161 of record NC_141597.1, read on the forward strand.
TAATATTACTTTATAGCTTAGTTATGCATAAAATAAATTAAGCCATGGAGAAACATAGGTTAATTAATGCATAAATAAATTAAGCTAAAGAGAAACATAGGTTAATTAAAGCATTAAGAGATTAAGCCATAGATAAACATAGGTTAATTAAGCCTCCATGCACCAAAACTAATTTATTAATGGGTTGGAATAGGAGAGGTGAATATATCACCTAGACATACTTGAGCTATTAGATTATTTTTAGTGGATGTTGCCATCACCAATAAGCTACTTACATCCTTCATCTCTATGCCAAGTTGTTAGATTCCCATTGCTCCAAGCTCTATTGGATAGCATCCTTGATTCAAATTGACTTTGAAGTTTCATGCTTGTTCTCTTGGAAAACATCATCACTAAGGTGGTCCTCTTAAGTTGCTCAATGCTATGAAGGTTAGGCACACACTACCCCCAAGGCATTGATAGACCTGACACCCAAGCTATCATTTCTTAAGAGGAAAGCTTTTGGAAATTCAATCCTTTATCCCTTTGTTGCATTTCTTGAAGTAACATGGTTTTATTGGGTGGATCATTTTAGGTGAGGAGTTTTTGAAATATCCCTTGAATGCATATGATTCCTTGTAGTGCAACCCTTGAAAAATTAACTAGCATAATGATTTGGCAGAGTAGCAAACACAACCATCATGGGGATGATTATTTCAGCCACCATGTTGGATACTTTGCAAAAAATTAGGCCACATATTTATTCGTGAGAGATTCAACACATATGCATCATATGCTTGCATGGATTAATCCACAATTTTTGATCATGTACATATGATGGTAAGCGCTCAGCATGTGGCACTTTCATCAACCTCAATACAAATTGATCCTAGTGACTCATTGACATTAGAGCAAATCGATTCTAGTGATTTCTAGCCATCATATTGATGCATGGATCTAACTCCATCTATTGACATAATAGATGATGTAGATACAATAGAGGTTCTTTAGTAATGATCATGTAGATCTGTAATAGGTAAGATAATTTTTTGTTTTGAGTTTATCTTGTACCAAAAGTGTATCAATGCTTATATGTACGATTGATTTTTGGAAAATTTTAACACTTATATCGATGATCCATGCCACCTCTTTTCACATCTCTTACACCCCATGATACCAACTCTTTATTGATCTAAAGGGTTAAAAGCATGAACAAAGGACCCAATTGTACAAAAATGGAAATATGTACAAAAAAAGGTGCAGGTAGAAACAAAATATGGGCCATATTTTAGACTTTTCATAAAGATCATGGAACATATTACACATGGGTTGTGAGATTTCTCAATCCATAACTTATGTGTTGCACAATAGAGCTTGAAAAACTTGGTATCTAAGATAACCTTCACATTCCAAACATGAATATGAGACCAAAACATGACAAAATTTCTTCCTTTAATGAGATCATTGAACCATCACAAATGTTGTTTTACATGTGAATCAACATGTCTCTAAAGTTGTATAGGATATTAACATGCTACAACCTACAGCTTGCCTGCATCTTAAAATATAGTGCATAATGCATACCACATCTACAAAATCATAAGTTTGTACTATACATATATGCAAGCAAGTGTTCAGTGAAACATTTCACCACATGATATTTGGAGAAACCAAAGGAGATGAAACAACCTTTGCCATAGTTTATGGGGTATGAAATGTTGGATTGAACTTATGTGCACAAATTTGAGGGTACACTCCATCGCTTCTTTTATTTTTTTTTAAATTAGAAAATTTCAAAGATACTCACTGCATACCTATGGAGTTATTCATGGTGGTCTTAAAACATTGATCTTTGGTAATATTCATACCATGATTCACCCTAAAATGGATGTATTTGAAAATATTCAATTCGTACATGTGCAATGTTCTTTGAATAACTCCAACATAATTTTATCATTTTGCATTGCTTTTCTTTTTATGTGAACTTCCTTGTGAGGCCTATACTATAAGATTTCATAACCCATAGCTTAATATGTCATTTTTCATTTTGGTCTTTTAATCATTTAGGCCTCTTTGCACTTGTTTTAGGGAAAACTAGAAAATGTGACTTGGTGATGTGTTTTGTTGATTTCACATGTATGAAATTGCCTTTAAAATTTCAAACTCCCAAATATACTATACAATCTATCTTGTTCTCTTCTCATTTGTGCACCTGCTCCTTGCCCTTGCTTTTTTCCCTTTTAAAAATCATTTTTTCCTCCATGAAGCTGCTAGCTCTATGAACATTCCCCCTCTTTGTTCTCCTTTTCCACCTCTCCATCTACTTTCCCCTAGGGCATGTACTTGGATTTTGATTTGTTGTAACCACAAAGGGTGAAGGATCGTTCATGTAAGTGGTCATCTACTCGTCATCTATTCCTATTTTTTCTCTTCATAAGCTAGATGGTATAAGACTCTTCAGTCTTGACTCACTTTCCTTAAAGGAATATATGCATTGGTGCAATATATCCTATCATAGCTTGCAGAAGTGCTAGAGAGAGGATGAAAGATTAGAAACATAAGAACCTATCAAGCTACAAGGAGGAGGTTGAAGAGATAGGGGGAAAGGGGGGGAATTGATGATACAATATCTAAATGGAAACAGAAGGCATTGTTGCAATGTTTGAAGAGGGAAAAACAATGTTTACAAAACTATATCTTGGTAGAGAAGTAGACCTCCAAGGAAGCAAATACATGAATTTTAGGATTCCCATTAGAATGAAGAGTAAATTTGTGGTGTCAAATCTATGGAAGCATTTAAAGGAGTGACAATATGTCATCTGTAACACCACAAAAAACAATTACTTTAAAAACTTTACCCTGCACCAAAGGATTTATTAAATTCAACCACTCTACCAATCCTTCAAGAGTTGCATATCTAACAAACTATATTCTATACCTTGAGTGATGGCAATGTGGGGGGTGCATAGAGGGTGGCATTACCTATGGAGCAAACACAAAATGGCTTAGGCACACCACATTCAAAAGATCTTGTCCATTAAAGATACTCATGTGACTCTAGGGATTGGCTATAGAGTACAAGAAATACAACCCAATATAAGTAGACTCTAGGCATTGATATGATACAAGAATGACCTAAGTAGAGAGTTATAACTATTGTGAATTTTTTTTGGCAGAATAACATAAGAGTTTCTCCAAATTAGAAGAACTTTTGTTGGCTATGGATGCAAGACTTTTTTTTCTAGAGAAAAGAACTATCTAGTAATGCATGAAAAACACCACACAAATCAGCTTCAAATGGAGCTAGTATAATTGGACGCAAGGATATGGCTCAATTTAAGAATGTAATTAATTCTTTCAAATATTTTGAGCACGTTTAATAATTTTTGTGTTACAATGACACCACTAGCTTGCATGCACCATTGGGCTTGCATGCATAATATGTAGAGCTAGTAGTTAATTATGAGTAGTTTATGCAAGGGTTTCATCAATTAAAGAATGTAATGATGATTGAAATTGCAACCACGATAACCACCATTGGGCTCACATGCATCATTGAGCTTGTAGTTAATTACCAATCACGGACATTTAATTTGGAGGCCCAGCTGGCTAGTATGCATTGAACACATGATTATTTACAGATGCCACTAGGTTGGCATGCATGATTAATTCAGCTTGAATTTAGATTGTTTGAGGCAACTCAATGATTATTTGGATATGCAAGTGGGCTCGCATGTGTGATTAATTCCACTCAAATTTAGATTGATTGAAGGCAGCTCATCATTATTTGTACATGCTACTGGCACGCATTATTAATTCAGCTCGAATTTAGATTGAGTGCAGGCAACTTAATGATTATTTAGACATATGCATAAAAGAGCAGTTGAAGTCTTATTCCACCCACCATGATGGGTTACATGGAGTTACTCATCACCACGATGGTTTGCTAGGTGAATGATGCCACTGGGACATAGATGGCTCATCAACTTGTCCCTTGCTCCTAAAGGAGACCCCTCAAGGGCCATATTCACTTTAATTAATCAAAGTCCACCACAATGGTTTGCTAGGTGAATGATGCCACTGGGACATAGATGGCTCATCAACTTGCCCCTTGATCTTAAAGGAGACCCCTCAAGGGTCATATTGACTTTAATTGATCAAAGTCCACTTATGATTGTTAAATTTTGGACATGCCAATACTTTTTAGCACTTTTAGAGCATGCTCATGATCGCAAAAAGACACTCATATTATATGTCAAACACTAGACTATCCCATGCATTCAGGAGCTATATTAGAATTCACTTAACACCCCAATAATGGGCCAAAACCATCTACTCTTGCCTTCAAAATCTATCACCCCATACTCAACTACAAAATCACATTTTGCTACAACATTTTTATTATGACAATCTAAGTAGATTCACCATTTAGTAAGAGAATATAAGAGAAGAGAAATATATTTGTATTATGACAAAATTTATGTTAAAAAGTGTGGCAAGAAAATATCGAGCTCTTTGGGCCTACAATTGGATGAGGTGTAGCGCATCCCAAAGGAGGTTGGACATAAACAAGGCCACTAGTGGAGTTCCACTGTGAAAGAATATAGCCATGCCATGCAAAAGGACCGCCAATAAGAAAAAGGACCAAAATGCATGAACTCTTCCATAAAAATGCCAACTCCTAGATCAATATCTAAATTGGCTCCATAGAAAATAACTAAATATAGGCCGATGTCATGCATCTAGAACAACTCGTAAACCGTTGGAGGATGCAAAGCTTGAGCATGATACACGGTATTTAAAAATGCTTGCAATACAACATGACCACCTTGTAGAAAGAAGAAGATAGAAGAGGGATGATGTTTATAACAGGAGACTTATTGTTGGTAATAGCAATTATGTTGTTAACAATAGGCATGGCAAACAGAGAAATAGGTAAAAAGCAATGAGAAAGAGTTTTCATATCATGGTGAACAGGGGAGCCAATGAAAGTTGGAAAATAGCCAATGAGTAGTGGAGAAATAATGATCCACATGGAGATGAGGGTGCTCTTTTATGCCTGTGTCTAAGCTATGTCTAAGTATTACCAGTTTGTAATTCCTAGGCAAACATGTATCCCTAAAAGTATTCAAAATTGCCCAGAAAATGCTTTCTAGCCATAGTCATGGTTGAGAAACTAAGAGATTTCCAATATACCTCTTGAATGCATGTGATAGTGTAGTTTTTTATCTCTTTTTGATACAATCAAGAGACCCAAAAAAAGCTCTTAAATTCTTAAATATTAGTGTCTCTACGATCATGAGCATGCACTAGAAGAGCTCTAAAATTCTAAAAAATGTATGTTGCTGTAAGTATAAGATAGCTTTGGGAAAATAGTAGTTGATTTACTTCTCTGACTAAAATAGCAAATGAAAAAAGTTAAAATAGCATGGTGGGCAAGCATGACCACCATGTTGGCTTTAAATATCCTTAAAAATGCTAAATGATCGTCACACACAAGAACCAATGCGATCATTATTCCATGGTCCATCACTTGTCACATAGTATATTCCCTAGCAAAGGTGTGGAGTGTTGAGCTCTGCATGGTATATAGAATGACTATACTTAGAGCTCGCATGTTGAGCTCTACATGCTATTTAGAATGACTATATGCTCGTGGAGTAAAAGCCTCGAGCTTTGCATGGTGTTCAAAACAATTATGCCAGCAACCCTTGAATTCACATTATACTTGATAATGTCCAGACATAATTTCTCTTAGCCTTTAGCTATCAAAGGCTTGTACTATGCATGTTGGGACGGACATTTTGGTAACTTGCAATTCTTTGTGAGCTATTCAAAAATTATGGGTGGACTTATCATTCACCATATAACTATTTCTTTTTCCATTACACCCTCCATGTGTCATTCCTATATCAAAATATGGAGAACCTCTTGGCTGCCTTATCAGTGTGGGTAAATTGTGGATCTTTCTCTTTCTTATACTTGGAATTTAGAGGAATAGGTAACACTTGCATACCATGAATTTGTCACTTGCATACCATGAACTTGTCTCATGGGCTAACACCAATGAGACACAAATCTATGTGGAGAGATAGACATGGCAAGCAATGACACATGCTACTTTAAGCCTTAAGGCATCCTTTCTATGGGTTTTTCTACTCTAGATATTCACATAGGCTATGTGGGTATTACTCTTCATTATTGCAAGGTTGGAAAGCCTCTTGATATGGCAACTATCACACCTCCTTTTAAAAATAACATGAGATCTCCCAAAGAAGATAGCCATTCTCTCCACAACTATCACACCTCCTTTTAAAAATAATAGGAGATCTCCCAAAGAAGGAAGCCATTCTCTCCATAACTATATTTCTCCTACGGTGTGGTCACTCTATTAGCACATACCATTTCTAAATGTGTTTTCCATCTTAGAATTTTGGTTGCCTTTGAGAATCAAAGTAACATCACTTCAAGCTTGGCTAGAAATCTCTAAAATATAGGTCACTTTCTCTTGCACGTGCTGCACCCTTTCTTCATGGCTGCTGGGCTAATGCTCATGTGCCCTCTTGAATATTTATAAAATCTCCAAGTGTCAAATGATATATAAGGCTTCAAGAAATATTATGGAATGTTTTGATAAACTATCTAGACTTCAAACTTCAAATTTACCATTACAAACTTTAATGCTTATTATGAAATACTTTAAAAGCATATAATAAAAGAAAATGCTTGATTGATCCTTCCATACACTTGTAGCTTCAACCATTCATACATCTTTCAAATAGATACTGATAACATATCTATTACCTATTAACCATGGACACGAAAAAAATAAAAGAAAGACATAGTGGCGATGAGTGAGAGGAGGAGAGTTGCCACGTGTCTTGAAGAAGGATGATCCGTGCCTTGCCCAAAGCATTTTACAATGGTGATTCATCGTCGGCATGTCCCTTGGAATTTAAAACAAGCCTCCATCACAATGTATCTTATTTTGCACTTCCCATTGCTTCCTTATCTCTTTTTCCTAGCATAACCTCCTTTTAATCGGCCTGCATAGGTGCTAGGAAGCACTATCCTGCCTAGCAACCCTACACTCAACTAGGTTCTGTCGCTCCATAATGCACTAGGTCAAAGAGCTGCTGGATGAGTTGAGTGTGCCAGAATGAGGAGATGACAATGTTGTTATGAATTGCGATTGAGGAGATGGGATAGGAATGCTCAACAGGGAATGAAGAGGGGAGATCAAATGAAGGAGAGGCACACACAAAGGAAAGATAAAGGAGAGATAGTACAGCTCAACCGAGCACATCTCCCAGGGGGCCTCGAGACAAACCTATTGTGCACCATTACCAACATGGTGATGATAACTACAACATGTGCATCCAAGCATTCTATTGCCAAGTTTTGTTTCCCATTGAATGATTGAAGATTACCACTATAGGATAAAGTAGCAAATTCACAATTAGAATGTCTCTTGTTATCACTTGCATCACTCTCGACACTTTTCCTATAGCCTAAGAGTTGGGTAAGAGATTTTCTCCCAAATAGCTGAACATGTGGAAGGAGTGGCAATCATATCAACATTGGTGTGAAACTTTCATATGAGGGCAAGCTTGCCCACGTTGGTGACACTGATATTACACGCTCCATTGAAGATATTCCCTCTGTGTTCAGTCTGAAGGTGCATGTCAAAACACAAAAAACATTTAGTGTAAAGCAACATCTAAGCTAAGTTGGTGATTTAATACTAGATATCAACTCCATCAAAGAAGTAGAACTGATAGAAATAGTAAGAAAAATCTTATCATACACTATAGAGGATGAGGCAATGTTGATGTGAAGTAGCATGATAGGGAGGGAGGACATCCAAAGAAGTTGCAGCAAATGATCCCATTGTGCACGTGTGTAAATAGATCAACAAGACTCTCTAGTAGCCCTAATGCAGCTTGATAAGATAGATTGCTCTCTCCAAGGCATACGTGCTAGGTTGGGAGGCTTAATCTAGTTTTCTCATTAACTTCAAAGCAGGGCATCGATGTTTCTTGAAGTAACAATAGAGGAGAGCAGTGCAACAATCTATGTTGAATCCCAAATCATTGAAGTCATCACACCATTTACATGTGGCTTGGGAGTGCCATCATAACCCAAATGTTCTAGTGATTGACAATCGTGTACATTATAAAGACATGGTCATCTTGGATGTAAATCTTCCAAAGAATGGGATGGCTAATGCACATGATGAGTCATAATTATGTGCATTATGAAGACACCGCCGCCCTCTGGAAATGAATCTGCTTGTGATGGCTACTGCACATGATCAAATTCATATTATTGGCCTGCATATGGATTTTGTAGGCAATGACAATCCATTTTTTGCTTGAATTCGTTGTCAGAGCAATCCAGAGGATGATTGATGTGGGAATAGTGTTTTTTATCTGTGTTGAGGATAGCAGTGATATTATGCTTAACAAGATAACCGTAGGGACTTCAGACTTTGGAAAGAATGCATAAATAAATAAATAAAAAGAGCACAAGAACAAAAGATGAGGTGTTACACAGGATGCTATATAATCGCCATAGCTTGAGAACGAAGACAATACAAAGTCTTCTTGGATATGAAGGCTCTCAAAAATTTGCAAAGAAGGAACACAAAGGAGTAAGAAGATGACAAGGATGGTAGAAGTTGATTCAGATAGCTGTGCTGATGTAGTGGGCTACTATATTGGTATAATGTCGTATAGAACCTGATCATTGGTCACACGTCTATCAAATAATGTTCTGAAGTAAGGTATTTTTGTATCTTTTACATTTGCAACAATGTGCGGGTTGTAAACTAGTCAAGTTTTGAAGAGACATGGCTAGATAAGACAAACTTAAGACTTATGACCTTTCATATCTATGAGAGTGATGGCTTTCCATATCCCTAAGTCTCATGAATTTCCATTCCCTTCTAAAGAGACTTATAAAACCAAAATGTAATGTGTATACCTATGGAAGAACAAAAAATAGCCATAAAAAATATATAAATTTCTATCTTGAGGGACATTTTAAATATATCGTTGCTCATAGTTACATGGTTGTTTATATAGTGCCTGCCCTTGTGGGACATAAAATATATAATCAAATATTTTGTTAGCACTGGCTTTCCTAGAGATAGTGCTTAAGGATCGAGTTGGGTAAAGTTTTCTGATTATTCAATTTTTTGGGGGAATTTCCAAAATTCCTAAGCCCTACTTTTGGATGGGTGAATTTGCGATGTAAAAAAGGACTACTTGTGAAAAGCATGGTCTCTTTTATGATTTTGTTCTCCTTCTGCCTGCCAACCTACCATGCTTGGACTCTTCTTGCCAACGTGTATCTTGTCATATTGACCGCTTTCCACTCTCTCTTCTTTTGTGAAGTTCTCCCTCTCTCTCACTCACATGCCAATGGTCCCAAAATATGCAAATCAAGCATATTCTTCATTTAAGAGCTTAAGGTCTGTTGAGACTCTGCATTATCACAAATCAAACATCTTCTACTTTCATGGCTGTCGTGCTGCCAAGCTTCTCTTTGATAAAGAATCAAGAAAGAGCATAGGAAGCAAGGAAACAGTTGGCAGATCTATTGTTTAGCTTTCTGTTGATTCTTGCAAGTGTTGTGATTCACCACCTTCTAAAAACTTCCCACAATCAATTTTTTGGTGGTATCGCCAATTGGTACGCAAGCGTTGAAGCTCTGGAAACCTCCAGCTTTACTGCCAACAAGAATTTGTGAGATCCCTAGAAGCTCACTCGTCCTCTTCTTACCACTTGGGTACGTGTATTGATGCCTCTGAAATGTTTTATGGTCCTAAAATTTGGAAGGAAATTCCTAATTTTTGGCTGAATTATTGTGGCAGAAGATTGCCATTTTTGTCCATAAAGTTTTCAAGGTTTGTCTTACTTATCAAGTGGTATATGTTGTGATTTCAAAAAATGGCATGGAATTTTCTTGATTGTGTTGGCTACAAATAGGTTTTTCTTTTTCATCTTTTGAACAACCAAGTTTTGCTTCTTTGCTTTTTGTACGAACATGTTCTACTAATGAACTATTCATCAGTACATATGACCTTGAGGTGCACCCATCATATGGAATTTTCTTGATGGTGTTGGCTACGAACTGGTTATTTCAATTTCTCATCAACAAGTCCCGCTTCTTCACACTTTATACAAATAGGTCGTGCTTCTTTGCTATTTGGACAAACATGTTCTGCTAACGAGCCACTTGGATTTGTAAAAAAAAACTTGTCGTTCATCATTACGGATCGTGAAAGTGCATAACATCTTGCCTCCATTTTATGAAAACGTAGAGCACACAAAAGATTGGCAATGCTTACCTCTTTTTCTTTGATGAGGACCTAGATTATAAATCTCCAATTTTCATTTTTTTACAACCATGATGCTACATATGTTTTTGGCGCACAGTGTACTACAAAAGCCAGTGGACCAAGGCCCACTGTTTACCAACTAGCTCTTTAAAGAGAGGCTCTTATTAAGTATTTCTTCAAAACTTGGGTATGTTAATAGTTAATACTACCCAAATGCTCCTTGCCATTATCTGAAAGTGAGGATGACTATGCACAGCCTGGCCTCTTTACTCCCCTCACATCTCTGCTCGTCTAGAGCCTTGCCCCCTCTTAATCTTCCAAGTGCAGCAGTAAATCATGGTTGAGGAACAAGAAGATTGGAAATGGCCACTCTTCCAAGATGGCTTCCAAGGAGTGGAAGTGCATGAGTCAAGGCAAAAATCTCCCCTCTCTCAAAAATTCGATGCCAAATCTTGCAAGTATAGAGGGGTGAGACATCGAAGGTGGGAAAGTTGGGTTGCATAAATTCAAGATCCCTCCAAAGGTGTGAGACTATGGCTGGGCACCTATGATACTCCTGAGGGAGCTGTAAAAGCTTACGATGAAGCAGCGAGGCAAATTAGGGGACCTCATACCAATACTAAATTTTCTACTAGTTTCTGGACCCATTCGATCTTTTGCAAACTTCCCCAGGATGGTCGCACAGCTATTTGTTGATGAGTTTAGTAGCTAAAGGATCTGTGGATAGTGAGGATACTAGCTCATTTAAGAAGGATTTCCTTTGGGAGTACTCCCTGTATGATAATTTCTTTGGTCCACTAATGACACGCGTTCAAGCATTTGCATGACAAATGATAAGAATGAGTTTGCTCCATTCTACACATATTTTGAGTCCATAGAAGAGTCCTTTTTCATGAGCAACAACTCTAGGGGTTTGGTTTTGAGCTTAGCCTTAATTCTATGGAGCTCTATGTATTAGTGTGTAAGTTATTGAAGTATGATTTTTGAAACTCGTTTCTTCATTAAGAGTTATCCTTGGCCTTCTTTGTTAGCAAGATTGGTACATGTGTTTGTTTCCCTCTGCATGGCTTGGTCTGTGCGTTTTTTAGAAGATCATTTTCGTGGTTGATGTGGGTGGCTGATTTTGAGCTTGATTGGTTGGCTTTCTGAATGTTGAAGGTTACTACAATTCGTTGCTCACTCTATTCCACCAGTTGCAAAAAAAAGTTATTCTACCGATTGCCAAAAAAGTTCTGTCAGAAAAGCCATTTTACAAAAATATATACTGCTAGAAAAGCTATTTTGCAAACATATATATTGCCAAAAAAGCCATTTTGTAAAAAAGGGTGTAGCCTGTTGAAAGGGCTTTTTGCCTGTCAAACGGGCTTTATGCCTACCAAACGGGCTTTATGCCTGTAGGTGAAACAATTGTTAACTACTGGATAGGGAAAAAAAGAAAGAAAGAAAAGTTGTTCTTTAAAAGAAAAAGGGTTGTTCTACCAAACAAGTTGTTCTGCAAAAAAAACTATTATGTCAAAAAAACTATTTCGCAAAACTATTTACTGCCAAAAACGTTGCTCTACCAAACATTATTTTGCCAAAACAGCTAGTTTACAAAACTATATACTGGCAAAAAAGTTATTATGCTAGTTAAGATCGATAATGTACGGCGGCCATCTCGTCCAATGCACGGTTCTTGCCATTCCAGGTATTAGCTATTGTTTATTCTCATTTTTTGCATATTTTCAGTCATTATTTTTACTAAGAAAGCTTCTTCTATGCCTACATTCATCCAAAGAGTCAATTTTTAACCCTCTATTTTTTGAATGTATTTTTCATGCTTATTCATGTATTTATTGGGCTTCAATTCCCAAAATGTGCAAATCTTTGCATGTCACTAAGGCAATAATAAAACAATACCCGTGACACTCAAAGGAGTCAGTCATCATATGTAACACTATCACGTAACTTCAATAGAAGGATATTTTTTATATCTAAAATTTTCAGAAATTAATTTACATAAGGGAGTTTTTAAAATGATTTTGAAAAAAATGTATAGATTAGTATAGAAAAAGGGTACATTTTATTAATGGAAAAATTACGGATAAGGGATTTTACAAATAGGCCTTGAACGCACGTGATATAGAGGGTTTATACATAGTGACCCCCCCGAGCCATGACATTTGCAGGGAGGATCTGGTCTTGATGGACCCTCTGTCATGTCTCATGTCCATATTTATTTTCACTCTTTTTTCCCGTTAGGAAAAATTTATTAAAAGGTGCTCCATGACAAAAGAAGGAACTATGAAGTATAGCAATTGAGCAATGAATGAATTAATGAAGACATACCAAGGACTTTGAAATTCAGACAACTATGAGTGACAATAAGCAGGTCTCACAGGGTTAAGTAGAGGATACCCACTTTGAAGTAACCTTAATGCATTTTTTCAAGTACATGGGTGGCGAAATTGTTTTTAAATTTATTTTGCATAGAGCCTTTATTAAGAGAGCCTCATAGCCGAAGCGAGTGCTTTTGTGCAATCATGCACTCTTGTTATACGTCAGTAGATTTATGCTTTGAGAAACTAACCACATATTCTTGACCATTATGGATGAGAGCTAGAGAAACAATCCTAATAGCTTAAAAAGGAAACTTATAACTCATGCGTCATGAGAATTAAGGCTTCAGAATCCGTTCCACGTTTCGCCAGCACCAACTCCGTAATAAAAAAACAACCCTTGAGATTTGTAGCGAGAATGGAGTCTGAACGAACCTTGTGTCGCTTCTCAAGTCCATGTTGCTATTCACGTATCTTGTTCTCTGGTTAACAAGGTAGACGGAGAATAGAGACAACGATGTGTACATATGCTTAGATGATTCTTACCAGCATCTACGCAGGTCCAAATTACAAACAGGGCTCATCCAGTTCAAACGGTAAAACGGTATTCTGAGACAATAAGTCTCGACCACAAGTGCGCGTATCCTTTTAACTGTTTATAGCATTTTCTGTAACTTAAAGCTAAAATATAAGTTGTATGCCCTGCATACCTTACGTAGCTCAGTCTAATGATGATGGTGATGGCCGTGATGATGCGATCCCTTGTAGATCACATCCTTCTGCGCTTGTTTCTCATGCGCAGCTAATGCAGTAGCAGCAATTGCTATTGCTTCCGCGACGTGCTTATGGTGAGCGTGCTTATCATGCTGCTCTGGATGCTTGTTTGCTTTGTGATGCTCTCTCTGCATGGAACCCAAATGCCAGATATTTTAAACGGTATACTTCATGTTACAAAAACGTAACTGTTGCAAAAGCGTGTGTAGAGAAAAGCCAATTTACGAGAGCGAGTCCCCCTGCAACAATCGCAGTTGCCTGCGCGAGCTTCTGATGGCGCTTATGGCGGTGGGCTTCCATGTTTTTTGCAAGCACGGAACGACCGTTGAAGGGTTACTGCTTTGGGCAAGAAGAGAAAACATAGAGAGAAGCAGGGAACCGCGGAGAACACGAAAGAAAGAGAGGACGTTAAATAGCTTAGGATCACCATCAAGCGTTGTTTTATGGAAGCGATCGAATTCGCTTTACGAGGAGGTGGCGTGATGCTTTTTGAGAAAAAGTATGCGCGCATGCCAGTGTGAGAGTGACTCTTGAGATAAAGAAGCCTATTATATATGGAGGGCTAACTTTTTATGGTCATGAATTCTAGTGGGGTTGGGGGCGGGGGGCACGCATGGGCAGAATGAGAATGAGAGTAAGATAAGAAATGAAGGGCTAACCTTCTTGAATCAGAATTCAAATTCTCTGTCATTAGTGACCTAATTGGCCTCCTCTAGGGTGGGACTAAGTTACAAGTATACCAAAGAAATTTGGCGGCTTGTATGGGCGGCTTTTTCATAAAGGAATTCGTGGTGGCTGTCAACAGCAACACTCATTTGCTTCTTGCGCATCCCCTTCCTGCCACCCTCCTCTTCGCTTTCTTCAGTCTCACCATCCGGGCAGCCCTATGAATTGCAATTCATCTTGTTTTTATGTGTAAAACTTTTTGAAAATTTTGTAGAACATAGAAAACTATGAGAGCCAATGCTTAGGACAGTTGAAGGCCAGTACGAAGCGACTTTTTGTCCAAAAAATGGTGAAACAAGAGCTTGACACATCATCTTTTTCTATGAGGAGTACTAGGTGCCACCTGCCTCTTTATTAGGGGGGCTACCATTTTAAAGACACCTACCTCTTTATGGGCCCCTTTATCCTAATGTATTTTTCTTGGCTGAAGTTATGAAATCTGAGTTGGGATTCAAGGTTGCCTTCAATTTCAAGGGACATAATATACATGTTCTATTTGAAAATCTCGGTATATACATGAATTATTAAGAATTTCAAGATATAATATCAATTCACCTTTAGGATTGCTCTTAATTTAAGGGCTTTGGAAAATGTTTTGTGTGGAGTTTGAGTGAGATCATCCACGCTCCTTGATACACACGAATTTTTAAAACCTCATAGGCTAGAAGCATAAATGTGTACTTTCCCCATAAATATGAGTCCAACTCTTTCTATGCCCATGACTATGGGATCGAGGCCAAATCCTAGGTGAAGCATATAATGTCTCGATATTCACTACAAAAGTAGGGCACAAAATATTGTGCAGATCTTTTTATTTATAGCAATCTTCTTTTACATCGTATCTTATTGATTTGGAATCAATTAAAGCATGGAAAGATGGCCTTTATGCCCATGATATTCTTAGAATAGTGTGAGATGCTTCCCTTTATTCTTTTAGTCATAAGAGCTTTAACAAAAGAAGTTATCTTCTTGGAAATATTTTGTAAAAATTTGAAAAGTTGCAGTTGGGGTGACTTCTTTTCCTCCTTCTCCTTTCCCTTAACCACTGCCTGTCCACCTTTGTCTGAACCGTTCTCATTGGGCTTTCTTCTCTTGACTGCATAATACAAAATTAAATTTGAGTCCTGCACATGTAGCTAAATGAAACAGAAGCACTCAAAAAGCAATTCTCATCAGGAGATTCCTCCTTCCTTATAGCATAAGCTGACATGTCAATGGTCTTCCTGAATGGTCTTGCTGCATCACCTACATAAACACACATAAGGGTTAGGTTCCCCTCTTTGAATGTTTGCACATAAACGTGATATATGATGGTTTTTATAACTAAATACCCCTGAATCGTATTTTCAAGCAAATAATTTTGTTTATGTAAATAATACTATGTACCCAAACATTGGATAAATCAAATGCATGGAACTAGGTGTAGTAGTAACATATTTTGCCCATAAACGTGATATAGGGTGTTCCACAGCTATATAAGCTCAAACATCATAAAGGAAGTATAGACAAAACTAGACAAAGCATAGTCTTGCATGTAGAAATACTTTTGCATTCGAAACTTCTGAACAACGTAAAGACAGAGAATGCCTATTCCGTCTACATGAAGGTTCTAACTACTAGCACATGTACTTCATAAGCAATTGCTCATAACTATCCTACTAAGGTTTATTATATGCCTTCTATTACTATGGAAATAGAAATAGTCCACGCATACGTCCAAGTGGTATTTGAGTGATACTTGTTCCAACTCACTCTATCCAAGGGCTATGTATCCCCATTATTGTTGATCATGAGATGTCCAAAAATATCTAAGGGTGTTCTTTCATCAGCACCTATTTTAGGCTACTAGGTGGATGACAATCCAATGGCATACAAGTTTGTTGGTACATGGCACTTAAGTAACTCGTTGCCAGCTACTTTTACAAATAATTCTTGCCAAAATTGTTCCATAAAATAGACTGTATCTCTATCACTTACAATCTCATGAAAAAGCCCATGATGCTTGAACACATTCTCAATGAAGCACTAGGAAAATTGAGATGTTGAATACTATTTCTTGGTGGAGATAGGGCTTGTTTTATGTGCCCATTGACCACTAGATGCTATCTATAAAAGGCAGCCCAATCATGAAGTCATAGCTATGTGTGTCCATTTTCCTTCTAGAAATGGGTAATATCTAAGACAAACTGATAGGGAGTTTAATGCCACTTTATGATGATGAGACGGAAACCATTTAGCACTATATTTCAACACCTCCAAACACCCTCCCAAAAGAAACTTTATTTTATCAATTTAGAGGTGTTTTTAATGCCCATATATCCTACCATAGAAGGTGAATGCATTTCTATCAATAACAACCTTCTATATTCAGCTTTCCCTCAACCTCTTCTTACCCCCCCTTCTCTCTCTCTCTCTCTCTCTCTCTCTCTCTCTCTCTCTCTCTCTCTCTCAAAACCATGTGCCAATGGAAGAGTTGATTATAGAGGGTCCCACACCTTTGTATACTAGCCATACATAACCTCCCCATACCCAAAAATATCCCAGTAGCAAAGGAGGAGGGTCTTTATTCAACAACCTCCAATTCAAGGACCTCCCGATGGTGGCTCTTTCTTCCCATCTAGAGTATTTATAATTGTAATTCCAAAAAGCAAAGAGCAAATAATAGTACGTCCAAAAGCATCCCTTGTCCATAATTAGAGGGATTGCTCAACATAGCTCTGCGAGCTTAAAATATCACAAGGCTTAATATGCCCTCATCCATGTTTAATAAAATAAATTATCCCATGGCTTAAAATTCATTACTTTACAATATGGCCCATGGCCTTTGACAACCATCAGATGCTTTGATCAATCCAAATCACCTTCACCATCTCCGTTCCTCGTTATCCAACTCATCATCTGTACTCAAGCCACCACTTGTGTTAGTTGTTGCAATCAATTGATGAATCATCACACCAACTAATCCCAACACAATCGTATGCTTGATATATAGACATCAAAGTACTTGCGACCAATTGCAATAACACCAGTAACAATAGCGACATTAGTATTAACATGGAATCACCCACAATACTAACCATCTAGCCTGGCAAAAACACAGGTAGTTAGGCATCCCCAACTAAACCCCACAAAGCATCCACTAGGACCCCTGCTGCGTCGATTGTGCTCCTATGGAATACTTTGCCATAGTCACACTTGACTAAAATAAAATAATTTCCATAGCAAGAAATATCGAAAATACAATTCCGTAACATACTCCAATACCATTGTAATGTGCACGCGGTGGATGCGCTCCTATGGAATACTTTGCCATAGTCACACTTGACTAAAATAAAATAATTTCCATAGCAAGAAATATCAGAAATACAATTCTGTAACATACTCCAATACCATTGTAATGTGCATGCTCTTGTTAAGGTGCTCCTGATAATTTGGAGAATTAGTCCTCCACACTTTTTGACTACATGGAGGTTGCTAAATATTATAAAGATGTTTAAAAACACATCTAGTGGAGTTAGATAAAGCTATTGCATGGAGTGAGCATCATGTGGAGCAACTGAAGGATAATTTCTACACCCTCAGGTTGAAGGAGGCAACAATCAAGAAATAGGTTGCTATTGAGAGAAATGAGATAGTGATTGTCACTAGTATATACATTAAAGTAAAAATTATCCTCTTGAGATGAGACAGGGTCACCGGTGCATGTTTTATCATGGGCACATTATAGATGATTGCCAAATCTAGTGGCCACCATTTGCATGTGTTTTTCTTTAGGGTGTTTGTGAAGGCAACATCAAAGTGTAAACTTTGTGAGATAACATTGCCTAATGCATGGATAGGGCAGATGTGCCTATCGGTTGCAATCGTCCAGAAGGAGAAGTAGTTAATAGTGTGTGGTGTCTCTCCAATTGATTCATTTGTATGCAAAGAGAATGCTAAAGAAAATATCATTGATGAAACGTATTCAAAGTAGAAGCCCCAGTAAAATATGGCATTGCAGCCTTGCAATACCTAATCCCCCTGTGTATTACTACAAGCACTCTACAAAGTCTTTCTATTGCGAAATTAAAAAATCCTCCTCTTTGTATTACTAAAAAGTCTCTCTATTATGCACTTTAAAAGTCATATCTAATATATCCTTACTTAGCCTTGTATGTAGATGGTATAACTTGTTTGTACAACACCCATATCCCAAAGCATAAATAAGCAACTAAAGGCAAGCTAATAATCATGTTTGGCCATATACATTAAAGAGTATTATAAGGTGCATTTGCAAAGCTTTAAAAATTAGATAAAGTGGGAAGAATGCTACATTTTGGGAATGAAACTTTAATCTTCTTCGTGCAATATATGAAACATACAAACTCCAAATCTATAAGAGATTGTAGTGTTAGATTCTACTATTTGATATCTTTCCAATGATATGTCACATGAGGGAGTTTTGAAAAAATCTCATAAAAATTTGTCGGAATCCCATGTTTTTTTATGGGACTTGGGATTCTCCCATTTTATCTAATATATCTTATGAATCTACATTTATTAAGGTTTTTTCCAAGAATTAATAAGCCTATCCGAAGGAGTATTTGAAGGTAGATTCCAAGCAATAGGAATTATGCATTCTAGAAGGGGATATCCTTTCAAGAAACTTCAAGATCTTGGTAGAATTCAAAAGCCAACTCAAAGGGAACTTCAACAACAAGGTGAGTCTCAAAGGTATGTTTGATTGGTTCTTTGAATCTTTCACTTGGTGCTTCCATAGAAAAGCAAAAGCCAACCAGTCTGGGATTGCAAAAGTATTAAAGAATTGGGAACAAAAAGCTATGAGACATTTGGAAAAGATAGTTTTTAGGTTGTAGGCACATCACATGGTTGTGAAGTGAGACACAATTTGAAAAACATTGGATTAAAATCCTATTGCTTTTGATGCTTATGATATAAATTCTTGCAAGGGGTCAAGTATTTTAGTCGAGAGATTACATAGGTTGCAACCATGGATGAGATTGCTTGTTGGGTTATGCCTTAGGTTACTTTGTCCCCTTTGCCAAAATGTTGCATAGGCTATTTTGTGCTTAGTGAAAAGGATAATATTGCAAGAAATGTGCAAAGTAGTATTTTCTCATTTGCCAAATGAGAGGTTGAAAATTAAAGAAACCGTAAATACCTCTTTATAAAATTCACATCAATGTCACTTCGCTTCTACATAACACCTTATAAGATTCCTCCCTTTATTTGTACATATAGTTGGGACCAAACAACAAATAAGTACAATCCAACTATTCAATGCTACCATACAAACTCATAGAGAGATCATGTCCATAGGATTGCATGCAAGATAAAGAAAGATGGAGGAAAATAGAACCATGATAAAGAAAAGATAGAGGAAAATAGAACTATGAGTCACATTTAGAAACTCAACATGCACCCTTGATCCACCTTTGTATCACGAGTCACATCCCTCTTCATCATGGTCATGGGGCACACTTTCCCAACTCCAGTAGGTAATAAATGACGTGAGAGCTTGCATGAATTTGGATGTTGGAGTTTTTTGTTTAGGCCTCTTGGCCACAAATTTTGTAGGAAAAACCAAACCAAAACTTCCATGTGAAAGGGTCCCCTAGACCATGGCTTCACATGCTAAAAATGCCTCCCCATTGTACTTACTACTTCTCAACCCTCTACCAATCAAAATTTTGCTTCACCATCTTCTTTCATGATAACAACCCTCTTCCTCCTCTAAGAAACCCTATGTCTCCCTTTCCTCTCTCTCTTCAACCCCTCACCTTAGCATCTCTCTCCTCAGAATCTTTGTCCATAGTGCGAGCATCTACTACCCTTTGCATCAACATCTTTGCATCGAGACAATCTTTAGTTAGCTTTGACAATAAGGGGAGGGGCTTGAAATCCATACATGCAGCTTGGCTCACCAATATGGGTGAAGACAAGTAGCTTACATTCCTACGATGGTTACTAGGAAGTTCAAAGAGATGATTACTAGGAAGTCTATAGCTTACGGTAGTAGGATGGTTACTAGGAAGTTTGTAGAGATGCTCCACAAAATATCATCCTTATAGTCAAAACCATTGTGTGCATAAGATGGAGATTCAAAATATAGAGAAGCCCAACCCCCAACCCTAGGAAACACTGATGCTATTTTGTTGTCTAGACATGGTTAACATGCTAAAGGTGATGCAATCTAGATCCTACCCATGTAGGATTCAAAGGGAAGGTGGTGGAGGGGAACAATAGGAAGATAACCTTTAGATGGGAATAGCAGAGGTAGAAGTTTAACAAGGATGCATGGCCATGACTAAGACAAGACGTCAAAACACCTCCAATTAGAGTATGATGAGGAAGTTGCTTTTTGCAAAAGAGAAGCAAGATACACATGACCCTCACCCATCGTAATCTCAAGGTGCAAGATTGAATAAGTATCTTATTTTATTTTTATTTGAATCTTTTTCCAATTTCCATTCATTGACCATGTTTCCATTGCAACAAGCAACATTCAAGTTGTTTACACGTGCATTGTGCATTTAAATACTTTTGCAAGTGATTATCTTAATCAAAATTCTTTATCCTAGCAAATTTATACAAAAGAAAAACCTAGCAAATATACAAAAATATGTAAAAGATCATATTTGATATCAATCCAAGAATAGGTTTTTTATATTTTTAAGCATAGCTTTGTAATTAAAAAATGAATCAAAATCAACACACTAAGGCAGTCAACATGGAAAAAGAAGAGATGGTTAAAGATAAAACATATAAGAAGAAATAGTGAAGGTGTGTGCAAAATTTCTCTTATGCTCCGACAACTATGGGTCACACAAAAAAATATCTAACTTAGAAGATCCCAAGGCAAGTCATCCCACTATCTAAGATGTTGATTAAATGAGCAAAGATTTTTCAAAATAATTGTTCACCTAGAAGAAAGGCATGTTTCCTATGGCAAGGTCAAAGATATCTCAAAAACCGAAATCCCATATAGAGCTGTAATGGGTGATACTTTCTACAAGGCTAGAAAGAAAGGCTAGCTATACACCTAAACAACGTTTGTATTAAGATATCCAAGTCTAGATATTGGTTTCGAAAAGAGAGCCATAAAAAGAATTTATGGAGATATACCTTTACAAATAGAACATAAATCATCATTAGTAAACTAAGAACAAACTTTCTTAACTTGGAAGTCAATAAATGCACACAAAAAACCATCCAACCAAGGTGTGATGGTACAATCCTAATGCTAAAAAACACGTGGTGCAAACGGGCACCAAAAAATGAAATGTTAAGCATGTGTTAAGGGAAATATGGAAGAGTCACATTTATTCCCAATATCAATGATCACACCCCAAGCTATACCAAATTAAAGGATGCCATCCCATTGAATAAGATGTTTCAAACCAGTCATGCACCTACGAGAAAATCTTGCATGGGTACAATTAAAAAGATACAACAAAATTAATGACTTAAAGAGGCAAGAAAAGAACTAAATTAACAAATAGTTACTCAATTCAATCTACTTTTTTCACAAGGAAACAACTAAATAAATTTCATATGGGCAAGGGTTAAAAAGGTGAACAAAATTAAATTCTATATCTAGCTGTGATGGCACTGATATAATAGGGAGCCCTCATATAAGATTGAAAAGAAATAGCTCAAAGGCTAGGTAAGCACCTTTAAAAAAATCATGCCACAAAACCAGTCAATTCTCCTCCAAAAAGATCATGTTTGGAAATCTTCATGAGAAAGGTCCTCAGCATGTCGTGTACCATAGGTGTGTCATGTCAGTGGTTGCCACTTTGTTTGCAAAATGATAGCCTAGACAATCCTATTGTTAGGGCCTATGGTCATGAAAGATAGTCATGACCATCTAAAGAAGATTATTGACACTTGTCAAAGGGGGGCATTACCAAAAAGCGAGCGAGGCCAAATAAGTGAGCGTGGACAATTACCATGCAATACTCACAATTTATGTTCAAAGAAAACTTACCCATTTGCCTGCATCTTGGCTACCATGTTTCCAGAAGTACATGTTCAAATCATGTTTCCATTTCTATGAAAAAGTAATGAGAAAATAAAACATTGAATGTTTTCAATATTGAGACTATATAGTAACATATTACATTAAATGCTCCTCATGTTGTCACAAGACACCTTTTTTCTAAAAGTTATTAACTCCATAGCACAAAAAGCAAATGTCATACCAAAAAAAAATTTAACATAAAAATTTTGATGCTTCAAAATATCTTCCAGCCCTTGGAATGATTTTACAAAATGTTTTTTTATGCATTGCCAAAACATGGAAGCACACCTATGTATATCATCCACTTCCAAGAGAAATATAAAAAAAGTACATCTAGGCTACCTACTACATGCTTGATGGGTTTCTTCCACCTTCAAAAAATACAACTTAGTGCAGCTTCATGCATGGAAGCACACCTACATATATTATTTGCTTCTGAAGGAAATGTGAAAAAAGGACATCCAAGCCATACACTATATACTTGATGGGTTTCTTCTACCACCCAGAGCTTGAAACAATTCAACTTTTATCAATGCAGCCTGATGCATAAACTGATGCACCGTTTGAGCCAAGCCCAAGACACAAATAAACACAAAGTATATGTGCTTGCAAGGCATGTAGGGACTTTTTCTTGCTTCCCTTTCTGTGAAATCAAGGCATGTGCAACATGGGAACTCTAAAATCGAGACACTATATGTTAGCCCCTTGGACATTCATCTTGCTGTATGAACATGGAATACATGCACCTCATGTGGAATAATGATGTTCTCTCTCACCACCTCCCCATTTTCCGTAACTGCCTTGTGTATCCTTTCCTTGAAATCTTTAGTCAAATTTACTCTCCATGAAACAAGCTTTCCATCACGAGAAGAAGGGCGCACATGGCTAGGTGTATGGATCTGCTATGCACAAGGAGGCCCCATCACACCAATAGAATCATCACTATCAAATACAAACCCTACCCTTACAAGGGCACCCCTCTCATCTATAGTCATTGATGTGCCACTTGCAACCTTCCATACACCTAGAGAGACCCCAGGAACACCTTGAATGGATTTATCCACATTCCATGTATGGGTGACAGAAGTATTACAAAACCATACAAACTGCTCTGTCACTCCATGAGAATGTTGCCTTCTTCCCTTAAAACAAGGGGCGGGCACCCATAACTTGCACTTCTACCAAGTGCATTGATTAGTGCCCCACATCATCTCCGACTCTCTACCAAGTAGCCAAAGCATGTGACAACGCTATGTGGTTCGGGTCTCCTGATCGCCCAATTGGCTTCATGAATAAATATCTCTCTACAAACCCCATCCTGTGATGGACTTTTAAAATCAATGTATCTTGTTTTTCCTATCACTCTCCTTGTTGTCACTGTGATGTATTTTGGTCGATGACTATCGTTTGCATGGACCGATGTTGAACATTTTGAACCCCTCTTTCTTCTTATGCTCACCGGTTCTGTTACTGGTCTATTCATCTCAGGAGATTGTATCCCGGCCTCTTTAATCAATGTGTGTGATAAATCCACAAGCCTATTTATGTCCCCTTTACCAGACCCACTACCATCTAGTATTCTTCGCCGTAGAGCATCCAAATTTGGTCCTGTACCCAAGTGTTTTCCATTCATAAAGGCATTGTAGTGGGCACTTTGAAGGACACTCATTGCAAGATCTATTGCACAAGCATCATACAATGTTATGTGTTTTGCACATCCATGTGTTGCTCTCATGCTAGAATGTTTTGTCTCTGAAAGGTTCACTGTAGGAACAAATCCAGAGTGCTCTTCTTGCCGCAAGAACATTCCCCCCCACTGGTTGACTCTAACTCCCACCAAGCTAGCCACATAGGCAATGTTGGTAGCTCACCCTCCTTCACATGAATGGGAGACCAATACAAATTCAATGTTTGTTTGCACTGCTCTGCAGGAGTTGAAGTTGTTGCCTCTCTCCACTTCCGACATAGAACTTTATGCTCCTCCTGAAATTGTGGCTTAATGCATCGTTTGGTGTGGTCAACCATGCTCATCTCCAAATGGAAAACACAAGTTCTTTCTTTACCATCCATCACATTTTCAAGTCCACCATTGTAAACAATGCGGACAGCCAACCAATTTGCTCTTGCTCCATCTACTATGAATCCATGAAATTGAGGTTTTTCAAAACCATTCTTCTCCATTGTATTGTTCAGTAGCTCCCAGAATTGACCTGAGCATGGTTATCCTCCACCTTGAATTCACATATTGCTATAGTTAATATTTCCCTTATGAATGGGTCATACACATGAGCACCCATTGTTGACCATCCCCTCACTCGATGCACATGGTCAAAATGAACCCATTGTGATCCCAAGCTTCCACCACGCCACATGCGATTCACTAGATCAACTCCTGATCCTGGACCAATGGTCGACATTTTGAAGATATGCGGTTGTTGTTCATCTTGCAATTGTTTAGGAAAAAGGATACTTAGGTATGGATATCTGCATCTCCTCTTTAAATCAAGTATTGAATCCATTCCACCATCCCCTCCTCTAGCCTCACTTCTTGCTCTCTGCACCATTCTCTGAAGCCTCCTTCTTTGGGTCATTGGTGTAATGGTTTCAAGTGCTTCTTTGAACATTCGATCATCTAGCGGCTCCACAACAATCCCATCCTTTGCTAGCATCATATCCATCACAAAGTCTTGTGCCACAGACACCTGGATATTTTTGCAAGAGGAATTTCTATTCAACCTAGCATGCATTGAAACGAGATCCTCTACTTGCATTTCCTTTGCTCGACTTCTACCTTTTTCAACTGGATGGTCATGGAAACCCACATGCACTACACATCTCGTCGTCTTCACTCGTTCATGGGGAAAGCAATAATATATAATAGCATTGCATAGGTAAACACACTCTAGTATTCCATCACAATGCTTGCACACAAGTGACCCCAAAGCTGGATCAATGGGCCCAGGTAGAGAAGGCCTCCTAAGCTTTCCTTTCCACTGTGTATCATTTAAAACTTCCATTCGTTCAAGGAAAGGACAATCCAAATTACAACATCTCAAATAACCTGAACATCTACTCATCCTCACAACACCATCGAAGTAGTCTTGCGAACATGTGGAATATTTTGTCCAAACATGGCCATCAGCATTCTGTTCCATTCCAAACATTGGTGAACCCTTAGGAATAGGTGGATGTTCGAAGACAATATATCCATCATAAGCTAGAGGAAGCTCAGTAACTTTCTCCACCCGAATTGCAGATTTGAGCACAACATGAAAAGAACTATTCAAAGGCATCCTCTCTATAAGTGAAACCACACTATTCACCTCAGGATTCATAAAGTCACCATAAGTACCTCTCTTATCAAGCACATGAACTCTTTAAATTGATTCTTGGCTGCCATTAATCTTGAACCCTTTCTAACCATCCTCTAAGTTCACCACTGGAAGGACAATGGCAAGCTCATCTATTCCAATTTCTTGATGCAGCTCAATGTCCTCATTCTCAATGTGAAAGTGTTCCTTAAGCTCCACCAACGAAACCTCGGGGAAAGGAGTGTCATAACAAATGGTCAATGATTCATGTTCTCCAAAGCGAATGAAACTGAAAATGGCATGATTTAAATGCTAGAGCCAAGATGTAGCACTAGGCGACACCAACCAGAGAACAAGAGAAAATCTAGCTACACAAAGGTTCTAGAGACAGGGAGGCAAAAGAAGAAATGGCATAGACGAGTTGCAGACCGAAGAGAATGGAGCAGAGAGAAGTGTTGAGAGAGACACTGAAAGGGATTATGGGAGAGAAGAGATGGAGCAAGTTTGTCTCTTTAAGTGTCAAATGGCTTGCTCTTGAAAAGATGGTAAAGCTACCACTATTTGGTCGTTTAACTGTAAGTCTTTATTGAACAATATGTGTTTATTTGTTTAGAATAATGGTAATCATTGAACAAGATGCTAGCATGGAGATAGTAACTTGAATGACGCCTCCATGCATTTCATTCAGTAAGGGTGTACATTTAATATAAATGAATAAAGAGACAAGTAACTTTCAAATTTATATATTGGTATTGAAAAATCAAATATTAATAATTATTATATTTTACTTAGCAATAGTTAGAGCAGAATAGAAACACATATTATAAGTCAAGAACTAATACATAACACTTTTCTATTAATATATAATACATTTTCTAATACTAATGGACAATTTTTTCTAAAGACAATAGTCGAACACAAAAAATACAACAGAATGAGTAGTATTTCAAATCTATATCTAAATTGAAAACTATCAAAATGTGTGTATTCTCAAATCTATATCTAAATTTAAAACTATTAAAATGTGTTAGTTTACTTCACGTTTGCATGAACTAGCAATATTATTATTTCCCCAACTAGCAATTTTAAAAACGGTTGACATCATGAGTTAGTACAACGGATTTAGGTGGCATTCTCCACTTCTTCTCCTGACAGCAGAGCCTGCAAAATTACTGGAGAATCTTTTCTGTAAAGGCCAGGCCTGCAAACTCATTACTACAAAATCGCCATGGTATCTTGCAAAATCTCCCATGGTATCAATACTGCAACCATCCCTCCTCTCCCTTCCTCCCCACCAACACGTTCAACAGTTTAGCCACGTTCAATAGTTTACCATGTAGGTCCCTTCACCTCTGTTCGCTTCCATAATCCAAGAGCTAGGCAACCAGAAGAAGGTCCAAACGGCAACGAACACAGAGCTTCAGCGAGCTTCCATATTCCAGGAGTTGGGCAACGAGCAAAGAGCTTCAAAGAGCAAAGTGCTTCGATAATCCAGGAGCTGGGCAACCAAAAGAAGGTTTAACGAGCAACGAGCTGCATCGAACTTCGAAGGTAAGCGCTGCTCTTTTCTCTTCTGAACTTCAATGACCATAACCATGCAATGACCATAATCATGCGAGGGGCAGCAAAAGAGGCAGCGCGTTAACGTGCTGCCTCTTTTGCTGCCCCAAGAAGTTCAAGACTCTCCCTCCCATGTGAGCGCTCAGATGGTCGGAAGAGCGCCTCTCCCTGCTGCACCATAGCTTCCCTTCTAGAAAACTCATTTGTCTACTTTTGGGAGTAGCTGGTTTGCTTGGTAAAGGTGCTGCTTTGCTACAGCGACCCGGCTGAGAAGACGTTAGCTCCATGCGAGAAGAAGCAGAAGCCCTCGGGGATGCGCGCAAGCTTTGAGCTAGGGGGGACAGCTGTAGGCAGGCGAGGGGTGCTCCTGGGGGTGGGCAAGCGAGGGGTGCGGTAAGGTGCAGGCAGGCGAGGGGTGCGCTGGGGGGGGGCAGCTGCAGGCAGGCGAGGGGGGGGCAGCTACAGGCAGGCAAGTCAGGGGAAGAAGCAAAGGAAGTGGGGTGGGCAGAAGGAGGGCGGCAAAGAAGGAGGGATGATGGTAGTTCGAATTTGTTTACGGGTAGTTCTTGCGGTAAGATTCTGACAATTTCGAACGATTTGGCGGTAAGGTTCTGGGAATTTCGAGCTCTTAAAGCATCTTAACATCCGTCAGTATGTTCTTGGAAATGAAGCGCGTCTTCTTTTGCGAACGGAATTGAAGCTTCAAGCGGACGACAAATCTACACAGACCGATGTACGTTTATTACGTTAAGAAGTATCTACAACGTATTCTCTTCAAGGGGTTTGACTCGCCAGTAGCTTCTTGCATTCCTGAAAATCTACGAGTCCATTGCCGTCCTCGTCTGCCGTCCTCGGGCGCATTATGCAAGGTTGGCTCCCCCCGATAATCCCATGCAAGTTCAGACGGAGAAATGAACTCCCCCCTCTTCTCTATGCAGATGTTCCTCCACCTGTGGCGCAACAGACAGTATAAGAGAGTCCAAGCTATCGTCCGAAACCTTCAGTATTTTCTCATTGCAGTATTGGAGCGCGAAGGCGGTTTTGATTCCATCAGAGCAAAGACGTTTTCTCATTCGCCGAATGCTGATAGCTATCAAGGAGGCGGCATTTTTGACTCCATAGATCAAGCGTGAAAAGGATAAGGAGCTATTCAGTCAAATTGTTGGATCGGTTGTTCTGTTCAAGGGAAGCTTTAAGGAACATTACAGAGGACAGGGTATGCGTAATGAGAAGCCAACAAGATGTCGGGGATCACAGGTCGTTGTTGCGTACAGGATCCTCAGGTTCAGATTCGTATTTGGAAGAAGATGCGCTTTACTCGTTCTAAATCCACACTATGCATCTCCATCCATTTTCTAGACTAGCAAGAATTGTTTGACATCCTCAAGTTGTCCGTAAAGCGGTGGAATTTTTAGTAATTTCTTTGCGCCTCCGTTATGGGTTGCCTCAGGGGAACTTTGAGCGAGGAGCTCGTCTGACAGTGTCTCAAGATTCAGTGAGGAGCTCGTCTGACAGTGTCTCAGGATTCCGTCACTGATAGATGGTTGCTGGTGCTTGGGCTCTAAATCCTCTGTAAATGTTCTATTTGAAAAGAACCCTGCCCTGTCTAGGTCCGTTCCTCCTACCTTGTCATCTGCGTGATGCTCTTGCTGACGGAGCTCGTCTTTGTTGACTTAACCATCGTGGTTTTCATCAGTGAGGCCAAATCAGTGAGGCCAAACACACGCTCAAGTAGTTGCCCATGAGAATCGTAGGACGTCTGTGGAGAAGTGGAAGAATCACGAAGGGAGTTTGAATGGCGGTTGAAACGGTGATGCGGTGGAAGGGAGTCCAAGGGGAGAGCAAGGGGGCAGGCTACCATTTTGAGCTCAAAACTCATTTTGAACGTCCTCCGCTTTGACAAAAGCCATGCAAGGGAGGGACTCTTGGATTGCCTTGGGCAGCAAAAGTTAACGCGCTGCCTCTTTTGCTACCCCCCTGCCCCAAGAGTTAACGCGCTGCCTCTTTTGCTACCCCCCCATGCCCCAGGCAGTTCAAGACCCTCCCCCCCATCCGAGATATCCAAGGTCCTCCCCCCCATGCCCCAGGCACTCCAAGACCCTCCCCCTATGTGAGACATCCAAGACCCAGCTATGCTCTAGGATTGCATGAGGGACCACAATAGGCAGCGCATTACCACGCTGTCTATTTTGGCCCCTCGGGCAGTCCAATAGCCCCCTCCTTGCAGGAGGATTGAGTAGATCGGTATGTTGTCAATACATAATGTCATTGGGATTGCCCTTTACCAACATGCATGAAAGTTGTATTCTATTGATGTGTTTCACCTTTTCTAATTTGTGCATCTAGTAATGGATTCCGCTATTTTTGACAATGGATTATGTCGATTCTAAGCAAGGATTTCATGCACATAAGGGGGCTTTTTGAGCTTCAGGCAGTCAAAACCTCCCCCTGATGCATAGTCCCTCTCTTGTAAAGTCTTGGACTTGTATACTTATGCTTACATTCCATCTATATACTTGTGCATCTATATACAAGGGCACATATATTCATGCTTGTTTAGTTGATTTTTTCTCGTGCATTGTATGCCGTGCTCAGTCTTGAGTCGTGAGCCCTTCCCATGTTGAAAATATACCCGAGTTGCCAAGAAGGGCAACCCGTTAACATGTCATTTTTTAGAGCTTATAGTGTCTTTTCAAGAGGATAAAGGGGAAACCTTAATAGGCATATAAATGCACAATATATCACATATACTAGAGCAAGCGCATATATATAAGTGTGTTCAAGTTCACTCTAGTGCATTTATACAAAAGCAAAGAATTGCACATATATTAGAACATAATAATAGTGGTGCATGCAAGTATGTATGAATATACAAATGCATACAAGTGCTTACAAATTGTTGCATCTAAGATCAAGTGCATGTACACTACTGCATGGCTTTGTTTTGTGTCTAGAGTCTGAACCCCTCATGAAAAGACACCTTGAGAGGTCAAAAAGGGCATCGCATTAACGCGCTGTCCTTTTTGTCCTCTTCGGTTGTCTTTTCATGAGGGTAAGGGGTAGGCATACAAGTGCATAGAAATGCATATATACCAATGCAATTCCACATATACAAGTGTATAGATAGGACTGCAAGTTGATACACTGTGTGCATTGCTTTGTCTTGTGTCTTCAGTCTTAACCCCTTGTTTCTTCAGTCTTGACAATGCATGTAATCATGTACTTGTAGATATAATTTCAAGTATATCCTTCTTATGAAATTCCTTTTTATAACATGTATTTCTATCAATGTACTTGTCTATAAGTATTTGTGTATTTGTAACATTTTATGTCAAAGACATGTAATATCTTGAAGAAATTTGTATTACAATCTTAATGTCTTGGCATTAACAATTGAATTCCTTATTCTGTTAATTCTATTTCAAGCAATTCAATCTGTGTGCATGAGAGATGAACCTTTTTCTTTTAGCAGATTAGTGGGTATATGTTCTCGAAACTGCAAATCAATTGCATTGGTAGATATATGAATTTGTTTTTTGTCTACTTATGTGTTTGTGTCTAGATATGTAAAATGATATTTATTCATAAGTGTGAGTTTACACACCTTTGCATTCATATATGTCAACAATTTGAGATATTTGTTTGAGGCTTTTCCCTCATGATTTGTACACACTTCATGATTTGTTTGAGGCTTTGCCCTCATGATATGTATGTATATTTTTGAAGATATGGGTATTTTTTAAACATTGCATATATTTTCATAAACAAAGCCTTTAGCATATATATATATGTGAATAAACTCTCATGTTTTTTAGAGCTTATGGATAGATTTGAGAAGACCTTTGAATCTGCCATACATTATATTCTATTTGTTGTTAAATGTTGTTTCTTGTATTTTGTTTTAGTTTTTATTGAAAAGGTTTTGAGAACTATGATTGGAAAATGTCTTATTTTTTTGTCTTTTCAGGATGATAGGAAAAAAAGGAAGAAAAGTTCAAGTGGCACATGCTATAAAGGCAACAAGAGGAACAAAAGAAGATCACAATTTTGAATCATCAATAGGTTGAATGGAAGAACTAGAAAGCATGGTGGGTCTAGAGGTTGAAACATCGTCAACTCAAAGAGATGAAGTTAAAAGAGTGGAGGAGGATGAGTTGGATGACAGTGAAGTTCAGGTGGAAGGAGGAGGTGATGTGATTGGCAAATGTAGGATGCTTGATTCAGATCAGTGTCCTTGCATACCGTTGTGTAGGTTGATACCCTATGCAAGAGTGAGAGGACTTCGTGATGATGTATCTTCACTCAAAAGTACATTCCAAGTGGAGGGCTATCTCCTAGAGAAAGGGTCTTTCATTGTATGTGTTTGCAAGAGTGATGGAGAGGAGATAGTTGTGACAGATGATATGAGGGAGAGTTGGTCTCCCACTTGGAGAGAGGTGAATGAAGAGTTTGAGAAAGATGTGACATCTAACACTGACTTTCATTTTATGTCACAAAAGTTGCTATTTGTTTGGGAGGGCAATCATAGGACCACTGCATGGATGAGTGTTATCAAAGACATCTTTCCTACAAACAAGAAAAGACATGTACGAGTGGTATGCACAATAATTGACCCAAGGAAAATTAGTGAGATTGCTCTCTTGGCAGGGCTACAACGAATGAATTCATAAGTATATGTACTCTTTGAAGCTTCTCGACATTTGTGTTTTGTGCTACTTTGCATTTATTGATTGGGATGTGTACTTTGCTCTTTGTTTTGTAGCATGAATGAATTTGCCATTATCAAACCCAGTTTGAGGGACAGTCATAAATGCACACAACATTTGTGAGTGTGACCCTTTGGTATTTATGAGAACATTGTCTTCGAGTGAGGTCAAATCAATAGAGAATTGGAGGGCTCAAGAGAGTAAAGGGAAGAAGCCATGGTTTCCATTGATAAGAGGTTATCTAGCAAGGCTTGTCTTCTAGGTAGAATGTCGCACTTGTATTGATGCTTATTTCTTTATCACTCCTTTTTTTTCTCTAATTGAAACTTATGGATGTAGGTGGAGTACAATACAGAGCTTAGAAAGGCAATGGACAAAATATCTACAAAGCTACCTTTAGATCAAGAGGAGAGGCAAAAGGAAAGCAGCGTACCATAATTCAAAAGAGAATTGCTAATAGGATGGGAAAAGTGTGAATTGAATTTTCTATACTTTGTTGCATTTATTTTGAAGTTAAGTGACTGACATGTCATCTTTGGATAGGTGTTGAATTATATAGATTCTGGTCTTGGAGAGGCTTGGTTGGAAAAGTTGTTGCCTTGCGCTTTGATGGTACAGACTCTTGTGTGACATTGGAGAAGCTCCAACTCATTGCAAAGTTTGATTTGAGATTAGAAAAGAAAAATGTATTCCTGTCTTTGTTAAAAGCCACTAAACCTATGCGAGACATGTACTTCATGCCCGTGGGCAACCTTAGAGTACAGAGGGTGTGTTTCTACTACCAATACAAACCAGCTTTCATGGTGTTTTTTTGTTTCTTCCCAATGGCATGACTCTTATTTTTTATTATAAAATTACATCAACTTTTACTGTTTAGGTGGATTAGTAGAGAAATATTTTTGGAGAAGGTGGAGACACAATCATTGAAAGTGCTTGAAGATTTGAGGGTGATCACAACAATGGGCACTCCTTTGGATACCCCTAAGGATTACACATTGCAACAATACATGAAGGATATAAAACTAGAGGGAAGAAAACATATGTTAGTGGTGCTAAGATCAAAGGAAACAAAGATGGAGAATAAGGGTGGAGAAAAAGGAGATGGGCTATCTGAGTTGGACATGGTTGCCCATAGGGTGGTTTATAGTTATGTTTTCAATTCTAATCCAATGTTCATTTTTTATTTCTCTATGTTTGTGCTATTGATTCGTGTAATTACACAATCATTGATGGTCGTTCCACCTGATTTCTTGACCTTTTAATGATTTGGGACATCCAATTCTTGGTTGATAGATATCTCTCCCACTTAGCAACAGAGAAAAGGATCTTTGACATTCCAAATTTGTGCAAGAGTTGGGTGGAGATTGGTCATGCTGCATGCATGTATCCACCTGGAATGCACCATCTCTCTCAATGGGAATTAGCACATTGTCCCTAGTGGATAGACTTCCCTAAAGGACAAGTACTAGTGCGGGAAAGAGACTTGTACAACACTTATGCTTCACAGAAAGCTAGTGAAGCAAGTAAGGATAAAGTGGAGGGAAGCTCAAGGAGAGATAAGAAAGAGAGAGAAACAAGAACATGCTACAAAAAAAGGTAAGGAAGATACACTATGATTGTTTGTTGTTATTTTCTTCAATTCGTTTTGACATTGTGTTAATAAGTTTATGATTATTCTCTTTCTAGATGAGGGACCATCTAGTCCTATGCAACATGAAATCGATCACATAGAGAGTGCAGGTAAGGGTGTGGTGGTGTTCTACATATGGAGTTGTTCTTTTACCACTAGTTTTGCTTGTAATTGATTTGCTTTTGCATATAGGTGTAGAATCAATCTCAAGACTTGTGAAGCAATATGTGTTCCATCAATCACAGTCACCTGACATTTCCTTGGCTCGTGGCATCATACCTTTGTTTGCTTGTACGGTTGGTGATTACATTGCCATGGGCAAAGACTTTGCTGACTCTAAAAGAAATGATAAGTATGCTATTTTGCATGAGTTTTTCATTACAGTGCTTACAGGACTACAAGAGGATGGGTAAGAAGGTGAAGTGGGCTTCAGATTTTATATTGCTCAATTTTCCATCTGGCTATCCAATTGATGAGAGAGGACCGACTCCTATTTGGAATGTCTTGCTCGAGGACCATGTGCGGCACGGACTTGCAATTGCATCGGCTTCTTTGTCTGATAGTGGTTGGTTGGCATGCATATGTCCTTTGGCAGGTAAGGTACAATACACAAGTGACATTTCACATTTTGTGTTTCCATTCTGCTAGTTTTAAATAAAAGTAATTGCTTGCAGGACAATGTATTGGTTGGATGGAACGGTTTGTATATGTCCAGGGCTTGGAGGTTGTCAAACGTGTGATCATTCATGACAAGATTCCATATGGATTTTGTAGAGAACATGGTAAAAGTGTTAAGGTAAGCTACCATTCCATGCATTCTATGTATGTCAGTTGTATTGAGTCCTTTTTTGTTTCTCCTTTGGAGTCTTTGACAAATGTCTCCTCGTGAGTCCTGTGCATACTATGTTTGGAAGGATAAGTCACCTTTTCTTTGCAGTTTGTTTATGTGTGATTGGCAAGTGCCTTCTTTCATGCTATAATGCTTGCTAGTTGAAGTCAATGTACTGTACATGTTTTTCTCCATGTGGTTCCCAGATGCAATCTTTAGTATTAGCTCTCATACGTAGAGCAAAGAAGAATCCAACAATTTTTTGGGAGAAGAGCTTTCCACTTTTTCAACAGCTATTGATTGATCCACGTGAAGATATCTGGACACACTACGTACCTCCCTCTGTAAGGACAATCATGCCGATGTCTTCTCAGCTACCACGAGGTGGACTAGAGAGGAGTAGTTTTTTTGTAGGTTGCATTATGTCTCTTCTCTGTGTTCCTGGAGGGCTAGTTCTAGAGATGGGTTGTGGTACAGCCCCTCTTATGCGTGCTTTTCAGGCCACTAGCAGGTCTTGTTTTTCATTTGATTCAGACAATGGTATTGTGGCTAGCATTGTTGAGCCACGTGTGGCAGATCATTCTGGAAAACGAATCAGCAGGTCAGAGCATGATGGAGAGGGGGAAGAAGAGAGAGTGAGCCTGTCACAAATCCATTTGATGAGTAGTATGCTACTGGCCCCTTATTTTTTGCTATATATTTTGAATGCTGAAATTGAGGACTTTGAAAATGTTATTTAGCATCTTTATAATATGGTAGATAGTGAACATTTACGGGTGCCTTTGAATCAAGAAAGTATAAATTTTGATCCTTTGGATATTGTTTGTAAGGCCTTGATCTAGCAATTTTTTTTCCTTTTTGTTGGTAGCGAATTATAAGGATGGCAAGTCCTTCTTATTGGAGATTATTTTTATTGTTCCACTTTGACTTACTTTGCTTTGAAATGTATGTTTTGTTGTAGTTTATTGCCATGCTATGCAGAAAAAATGGCAAGATTTATGTCAACCGACAGAAGATATGATGAGTCCCAATTAGATACTCCACGTGCGCGCAACTACTTTCTTGATGATGAATGTCAGGAGGATTAGAACATGGTTTAAAACATCAATTTGTTCATAGATTGATAATCATTATGGTGAACCCTAGACACATTTGGAAAGTGGTAGTGTTGGTCTGGTACATTTTGCGGGTGAAGTGGCATTTCAACAGTCATTTATGTTATGAGTTCGGTAATTAGTTTTGAATATGGTACCATTGTTCTATGTATGATGCTATCCAATGCTTTATAATGAGACTAGGATTTTCTAGACATATGGATGAAGTGATATTGTTCAATCAAAAGATATTGTTCAATGTTACCAGACTGAGTAATGTTTATGTTCTTCAATTGGAAGATAGGGTGGATTGTAAGTTTGAATATTGGTATAATTATTATGACAACATCTTCCTATAGTAAGTTCGGTTTCAAATTTGTTCTCATCAGAGGAATTGTGGAAAAACTCGCTCGCTTCATTCGGCCCGCTCGCTTTTTCTTACTCGCTCTACTGACTACCTCGTCAAAGGGTGGGTAGAGTGAATAAACAAATTTGACCTCCAATTTCCATTTTTACATTATTGGTGGTGAAAAAGTGGGGTATCAACTTTGTCAGTCAACTGTGACCACCACAAAGAATGATGTTGCACTTGTAGCCAAGTTCTCCATCGAGTGAATTGCATGCAAGTTCAAAGCACCCAAGGAGATAATCACTAACTAAAAGACTTATTTCATAAATAAGTTTTTAAAGGGATGGTAGTTTGACACTTCATTGTACATTATATTGTAAATCCCTATAATCCTAAGGACAATGGATAGGAAAAAAGTACCAAAAAGGGTTTATGATCAATTATGTGTAGAAAAGACATAAATGACCTTCCCAAAGATTGGGATCAAAGAGTACCCCAAGCTATTTGGGCTTATAACTTGATATATAAGAAAGGAAAGTTGTATACCCCTTAGTTTCTTATGTATGGATTTGAGTGCATATTACCACTCAAAACTAAAATTTAATCACTGAAGATATCCCTTGAACATATACTGGTGAGCCCAGAGTGATTGAGTAGTTGATTGTACCAACTTTCTTCTATGGATGGGTATTGTCTAAGAAGAGCAATAGAAAAAGTATCATGAAAAGAAGGCTATAAATTATGAATTTTAAGAGAATGACTTAGTTTTGTTCTTTCATTCTCACCCCATGAGTTGTTTCCCTGGAAGTTCCAATATCTATTACAAGACCTAGCCAATGTAGGTTGAAACAACATGGCCCACAACTAGCAAAACTCTCAAGGAGTACTTTTCCCACAATAGCTAATGCAAACAAGATAAAACCATATGACTCTTGACCTGGCCAATAACCAGGGGCATCGATCGACTAATTCTCTTGGTGCAAATGTTCATGAATTTCCTTTGCTAAGTGTATTTTGACTTTTGTGACTTTGCATCGAAATCAATTGTGCAACATGATGAGATAATTTTTTGTATGGAATTGTTAGGAAATAAGGACTCCTAAGATTTTCATGCCCACACTATTGTATTGATACAAAATGAGTCAATCCTATCTTTTGATGGAGCATCCAAGTGATCTAAAAACAAAGGGTCAATAAGCATAGTGCTTTTTATTAGTCAAGGAAACATCACAATGGGAGCTTGATACTTGTGTGGGACTCACGTTAGCAATCAATGTGGGCATCACTAGAAGATCAATGTTGGGAATTTGCTAGCACAAAGATGAAGTACTAGTTCTCAATTGATTTTATGAGGTAGTATTAGAAATAATCCTTGTAGCTTAGAGTATCAATAGTGCATATGTAAAGAGAGAAAAAATGTAGCAAACTCATTGGGCTCTCCCAGGCCAACTTTGGTCTTGTTGCTTGTGAGATATAGCTTCAAGTGAAGCTGCTTTGTATATCTCCAAGAGTAGACAATCAGTCCTTTGCTCATCACTAGGTGCTCTAATCTAAGATTGAAAATGGAATGAGTTCTTGGATAGCTATGGTATTTTAGAATGTTCAATTGGGTTATCATTCAATGCAACCAGGTTCAATGCAATAAATTCTATGTTTGGGAGGAGTACTCACTACTCTCTAAGTCCTAGTCTCTGTTCACACTCTCTAAGTCATAGTCTAAATTCACACACTGTAAATAAACCACAAGATTAAAGTAGTCAATAATCAAAGCATTTTGCCCACTACTAGGATTCTCTTTAGGGTGCAATTTTTTTCTACTAACTCATGGGATATATGTACAAAGACTATAGCTCTGAATGTTGTTTCAAAGATGTATTCTCATGGACTTATTTTGGCTATGAGTGTGAAAAGGATTAGGTATAATAAGGGTTGATCCTATCAAAGCAAAGGTCTTTATCCAATTAAGAGTCGCCAAATATCGAAAACATACTAGCTGATCAAAATCATTTTTTAAACTTCCTTTCCCATCAAAATATTGAAATTAAACAAATGCCACATGTCAAACCTCTTACACATGAAAGAAACATTTGGTAGGATTTTGGTGATAGCTCAATTGAGAATGCTAGCCAATTATAAAATGATAGTGCACCTTGATCTGAGACCTGTCAATAAGGGAGATCCTCAAGTATTATGGAGACACATTTTTTAACACAAATGCATATATAGGATTCAAATGAGTCGTAACAGTGGAGTGGAATCCTAAAGATATCACCACCTTAGAATCATTGCTCTAATAAGTGAATACTTATTTTTAAAAAGAATGTGTTGAATGAATTTACCATAGTTTATCAACTACTATCGAGACTCTATGATTTTCTCTAGCTCTTTACTCAAGCTTTCCTACTCTCTCTCAACTCCACCTATCACTATTTTACTCAACCTCTACGGATGGTGAAGATCAGAGTAGGCTTCTCATTGAGGAGGAATCTTTATCATTCCTATGCTTGATAGTAGCAGTAAATGGGTGATTGAGTGGCTCTAACCTCAACTACCTCCTCAAGTATGACTACCTAGAATGGGACTCAAGCAAGCTTGCCACACAATTCAGGTGGAAAGAGAAGGCAATTGTATGTTGGCAATTGAAATACAAGGAGGGAACCAATTTGTGGCATCTTCATTGCCTTTTGTTGGCAATTGAAAGGCAAGGAGGGAACCAATCTTTGGTGCCTTCATTGCTTGTATGTTGGCAATCAAAAGCCAAGGAGTCACTATGTCTTACCTTGACAAATCTTTAGGGGAAATGTCCAATGGTGTTTTGGTAGACTAGCTACAACTTGTGGATACATCAACAATTGAGAAGGGGGACAACCATGTCCAGGTAGACAAAAGGAAATAGCAGCACCAAAGAAAATCACAAAAGTAACACTTACTTCAAAAATTCCACACTAGTAATTACCACAAAGTGTTACTCATATGGAAGATGCTTAAAGAAGGTGATTCTCAAAATCAACTCTCAACAAATCTCAACCAGAAGTTTCCTTCTCCATCATATAATATAAAGGCCCAATTGTGAAACCTACTAAAAATCCTATAAATCTAAGGTAAAAACAACAAAAGCACTTTATACTCAAGGATGGGTAACTAAATCAAGTTGAGGGAGTTGTTAACCTTAAGTGCACAAATGGTCCATAAGTCAAAAAGCTGCAGTCATTGAGATTATTATGTTTTTGTTTGAGTAGCAACAAAGATACAATTGTAAAGTTCAATATGAGAGAATGATTAATAAATCTTATAGGACATGCATAGTCAAAACACTCTAAAGACAAGATTTGGACACAAATAGACAAAACACTCTCTAACAAGATTTGGACATATTTGCAATGTCATGGTTTGAACAAATGAAAATTAGTTCTAGTGAGAGAATATTTCTCACTAAGGGCTCAAAAAACAAAGGATGAGAACTCTCTAATTGGACTATATTTTCACTCTTGTCTTATGGAGGACCCATTATACATCAAAACCTTGGATGTTAAGACCAAGTATATTCTCAGGCTCGAGTGAGAAACGTTAAGTTTAGATCTCTTAAACATCCTAATCATGCATGGAGGTGATTAAACATCTTCTTATTCTGACTTCAATTTGAGTTTGTTTTGTTACATGATGACTTTGGGAACAAGAAAAGACATTTAAAATCAATGTCCTAGATCAACATAGTCCTTATGTTATCATGGCTCATGTTTAAATAGGCCATAATGCAAAGCACTCTACACTCTTTAGATAGTCTATTCCACCCTTGTGTTCTTGGGAACTCTCATTCTCAGTTTCCATACTCCCTCAACACTATCAATGTGTGACAACATGCTCTATCCTTGCAATCTCCCATATTCCTACTTTCATCCCTTGCAGTCTCCTACTATCTCTCTCCCCATTAAGTACAAGCCCCATTCTACTTTCACAACCCTTCCCTCCCACTTCTAATTTCTTTTTCAACTGTATCACTTTAATCTACAATATTTTATGAACCTTTAAACCCCAATGGCATGAAAACCTCTATCAACTCCTATGCAAAAACACTTCATATTCAATTGAGCTCATCTAAGAACCAATTTCGATTCTTTAGCTTACTTCTTCCAATGGAGTATGGCTAGAGGTCATATGCTACAATGTGAACACATAAGCTACCATGAGTGGCATAACAAGTAACTAAAGCTTTACAACACATATGAATAGAATAATTGATAAGATATAGGTGTCTAAAAAGAACGTGTTCGGGTATTCCTTGTGAAAAGCTTGGACTTTAATTGGTATCAAGGGACATTGTATTGGGGTAGGGGTATTCATTGACAAGATAGGGGTGTTTGAAAAGAATGTGTTGGGGTATTCATTGTGAAATTCTTTGACTTTAATTGGTATTAAGGGACATTGTATTGGGTGCAAGGTCATTGAGAATGAGGAATTAAAATAAAAGGTGTTGCGAGGGAGAAATGAGCACCAAGGTTGTAAGTGGGAGCTTACACAAAATGGGGCATTGAGATGTGGGGGTGGATGGTTCACCACAATTGACCCAAGGCCTTCAAAGCATAGGGTTTTAAGTAAGGCAACAATTATAGGCATAAAAATTAACTTTCGTTCCCATCTTATTGATAATGGGTGAAAAGATATGAGAGAAGGTGTTAGCTTTATGGTGGAATAAGAAAGCTATGTGTGGGAAAATGTGGAATGAAATGAGACTTAGGTTCAAGTGACTTCTTATATCTTGACATCCGTTAGTTTTTAAGGATATTGAGTATACTTAGGACTCAAGTCTTCCAACCCTATAATATTTTGATGGAC
The DNA here is from genome assembly GCF_047967505.1 of Dipteris shenzhenensis. Classification (NCBI taxonomy): domain Eukaryota; kingdom Viridiplantae; phylum Streptophyta; class Polypodiopsida; order Gleicheniales; family Dipteridaceae; genus Dipteris; species Dipteris shenzhenensis. The sequence continues at coordinate 46,718,638 of NC_141597.1, forward strand.
ATCTCATGAGGAATATGCTTGGAGATTATAGTATTAATGTCTTGCCCTATCGATAAACTTATGATGGAGATTATACAAAAGAATGACCCTATCTAAGCCCTTACAAATCCCCTTATGCTTAAACAATAGAGGGATCCAAAGGACACAACTAGAATAATAGCAAAGTTGGTCACTAAAATGGAGAGGATAAGACTCAAAGTCGAAACAATATTGATTATGGGAGATGAAGAAAAAAGTGGCTTGCACCATTAAACTTCATTGCAATCATGATGAGTTAATAAAAAAGGAGGACATGGCACCAAAGGTAAATGCACAACCCCTTCTCTATGCTTCTCTCTATCTTGATGGACATTGTTTATTAAGAGAAAATCAAGTAGACATGAATAGAGACACAAGCCATCACTAAGGACATACACAACATTTGGGCATTCATTATTCTTGCTTCCCTCTATGTTGACAACCACTAACTGAGAATAGCAAATGAAGAAGACATGAATAGAGCCACAAGTATTCATCAAGCATATACCTAATATGTGGCCATTCCTTCTCCATAAGTCTCTCTATCTTGATGCACACTGTCTGACATCAATGAAGTAGGCATGAATAGAAAGACAATCTTTCACTAAGCACTTGCATACTGTGTGGGCATTTAAAATACAATGTAATGAGTTTGACGGGTCTATGTAACAATTGAGAGAAATGACCACCTTTTTGGTGCCAAGGATTGACGTGGTAGAAGCTAGACAAAGAACTGTTTCCTTTGACCCCTTGTTATCTTTTTGTTTTTTGATATATCTCTCATTATAATTATCTCTTAAAATAAATCTATCTTTGTTGCCACTTTTCATTCCTAGGCTTTGCGCCAAGGGGCTATTGAAGCAATTCACATAAATTTATCTAATTATAATTATATTTTCTAAGTAAATAAATCTATCTAATTATGTTTCCTTTGACCCCTCATTATCTTTTTGTTTTTTGTTACATCTCTCATTATAATTATCTCTTAAAATAAATCTATCTTTGTCTCGCCACTTTTCATTCCTAGGCTTTGCGCCAAGGGGCTATTGAAGAAATTCACATAAATCTATCTTATTATAATTATATTTTCTAAGTAAATTAAAAAAATATATATTTCCACCACTTTGCTTTGTGTTTTATTCCTAGTCTTTGTGCCGAGTGAATACTGAAGATATTCACGCTAATAGATCTTTCTCATTATAATTATATTTTCTATGTAAATTTAAAAAAATCTATCTTCCACAATTTTGCTTTGTGTTTTATTCCTAGGCTTTGTGCCAAGTGACAACTGAAGATATTCACATAAGTTGCTTAACTTTTTAAAGATTTTGATAATGACAAGACATAATTAGAAGTTCTGATAGATTTTACTAAAAGGTCTGTGTATAAAGTAAATAGGAAAGGAGGAAGTTGAACAAACAAGGAATGCACTAGTCGTTTCGACCTAGCTCAATTGCGATAGCCTCCTTTAGCATTTCATTCATTTGGTGGCTGCTCTGCCCAAGTCATCTCTACCTTAGTCCACACGAGCCTTATGCTATTGGCAAAATTGTTCCCATAGTTTGAAGGAGCAGTAGCTTGTTTTGTCGATTTCCTTCACATGCATCCTTGCTCCCCAAAGCTACAGGTGCCTAGTACTATTTTGAGCGTATTTGTTGGAGGGTGGCTCTTTAGTAGCTTGTCCATCCTTTAAAAGCTTTCTACTAGTTCATGATTGTCAAATGGGGTCTTAGAGTGGTTCCTACAAGTTGTGTGCCTCTATGTTGAGCCTTTTGTAGTGTGACTGGTTTGCTCGGTAAGAGCTTTTGACGAGCCACCTTTTGGGTAGTTGGGCCTAAAGGCTTGGCTCATGGGGTTGAATAGTGCAGTTTTGTAGCTCCTTTTCTTGATTTTGGGTAGCTCATTTCTCCAAGAATTTCTCAGGTTCCCTAGTGGCCTTTTGAGAGATCTCTAGGACTATTATCCTTTGATCTATAGCCTCTCTCTTTGTTGAGTTTAGGGTCCCCTCTTAGGCCCCCTTGGTGAAGATCTTGTAGGTTGGGGCGCTTACCAATTGTGGATGACCTTTGGTGGCTTTCCCACTCCTTTCTTTTTTGGTATTTTTCTTCACTCAACCAAAGGGCTTGTGCCAATTGTCCTTAGCTTGAGCTCTTTTCATTTCCTTCCTTCTTCTCCCTCTCCTTTTTGCACAGGGTGCAACGTTTTATTTGTTCTTGAAGAAAGAGAAATTTGGTGGCAACCCCTGGTCTGGCTACAAGGGCTCTATGGTAGCACCCTTGAATCCCCTAGTGGACAATAGGTGAAGCAACCAGTGCAATCACTTTAGGACAAGGTAGTAGTGAGTAGAATAGTCAGCCTCACACCCACAAGGAGACATGTGAGAGATCTGATCCAGGATAGGTTGGCACTAGAAGGGGACCACATCTAGGAGGGGACAATGTAAAAGGGGACCACATCTAGGAAGTCACCATATATGGAAGAGGCGTTTTCCTCCTCAGTGAGCTCCCTTATGGAGTGAAGCCCCAATCTCCTGGGTCCCCACTTGGTGGATGCCATGGGTTCATGGGATATGACTCACCACATGCCTCGCTTCCTAGTGATGCTATAGCTCCTAGGGCTTGCATGAGCGTACAAGGCTATCCTTCCTTCCATTGGACAAGCATTTGCTATAGTACTGGAGTCTCCCACGAAGTCAACAGCTTAAGTAGTGGTAGATGATCGAGTCCCATGGCTCTAACTACTTGTAGAGAGCTCGGAGGCTCTACTAGAGATGATTCTCCTACAGACTCTAGAGGAGAGAATGCTTCAATAGAGATTGGAGATTTTTCAGGCTCAAAAATGGGCCCACCTAGTTTGTTACTATACGACAGGTCCAAAACAAGACCCCTCACCCTATCACAGGATAGACAAAGATAATGTAGGGATTACCAAGAGGATAGGACCCCATAGGTAGCCACATCAATGCAATAGGAGTCCCATACTCCTTGGGTGAATCCGTCTAATGGAAATTGGACCAAGGTGGGTGAAAAAAACCAAGAAAATGGGCTAGGAAGAACTATAGACAGTGCGCTAATCATAGGAGGGGAGCACAAGCATTCACCCAGTCCTAGGAGGACCAATTAGGTGACCCCCTTTTGGTGGCCCATGACTCTAGAGAGAGATCCTCTAAGACCTCTAACAAATCCACCCAGAGCTGAGGTTCCAACCTCATAGGTTACCCTACAAACAATGGTAGGCCACAAAAGATCTTGGCACTTCAATGGCCGCTCCTCCTCCTACCTGCCCCACCACCACAATTGTAAATCAAGCCCTCCTCCCACCCACCCCACCACAATTGTAAAGTAGGAGGCCCAAATGTCCCAAGAACCAGAGCAGTAGTAGCGATCCTCCTCTTTGGCATCGGTGGCATTCCTTCCCCTTGCCCCTTGCCCCCTGCCCCTGGCGGGGCCGCCCCCCCTCCTCTCTCTTCTCCCCCCCTCCTCCATTTGTCCCCCTATTGTTATCACCCTTGTCACCAACCCCCTTCCTCCTCCTCATGTCCCCCTGAGAATTCGGCTCACCTGCTTCTTCCTCCTCACATGCCTTCTTGTGCTTCGCCCATAACCCCAAGATCAATCCCTCTCTGTTGGTATCCTCCTCACTTCAGCAACCTAGTTCCTCTTAATTGTAGGACACCACCACTTTGTAGGTACCAAGGGGAGGTGGATTAGCCTCTGAGTTTCCTACTACATGCTAGGCTCCCTCTACCAAGAGATTTTTGGATACTTGAACAATGGAACTACGTAGATATCACATACTCGTATCCTATGCCTCTAGAGTTGATAGTATTGATCCTGCAATGCCAAAAAGAGGGTATTAGTGTGGTTGGCTCCCATACTCTTCCTTTAGGGTTCTAAGGTTTGCCTTCACTAGTGTGGAGAAGTGGAACCCGTCTCTGTTCTATGCCATGATGGAGCATCAGCTGTATGAGATGATGAACGAGTGGATGGGCCCATAGGGGATGGATCTATGGCTTACCTATGGTGCTTCAACTCATTTCTAGCTAGGTTTTACCTTGGAGAGATGGGCAGGCTCAAGTTGGCAGTAGGAGTGATTCGCATGCCACTCGAGATGGTGCTCACTTAGCCACATTATTGGATGCTTCATTAGTGCACCGAGTTGTTTGGATAGATGTTTCCTTCATGTTGTATTGGGCATGGAATGTATGCATTGCATTTGTTATGACCCTTGTACATCAATGCACGGATACGGATTACTCTCCCTCCAAACCCCCCTTCAAAGTTATAGAAGTCTCGCTTTCTAAAGAAGGCTCCTGTACATAGGCAAGCCTTGTCCTCTATGACCCCATCCTCTCATGAGTTGGACCTTGGTGAGCTGGAACGTGTATGGGCTCCATGACCGTGCACATAGTCAACCACAGTATCCAATACTTCGACATGAGTTACCGTGTGTACTGATAGGATGGGCAATCGACCTTCTGTTGATTCAAGAGCACATGTTCCCAGGAGTGGACATTGCACATCATCACCATCTCTCCTTGGAAGGGGCCGAGAGTTTTGATGCCGAGCCATTGGTAGGAGTGGAGGGGTTTGCATTTTGGCTTCTTAGGCAGTGGCCCCTTTGGTTTTTTATTAAGGTGAGCTCATCATAGGTCATGTAGTTTGGATGGGCTCTGTGTTGGTGCATCCAAGGTTGGGATCCTAAATGTGTATGCACCAGCTTGCAAACAACACTATTGGAGGTGGTGGCCTTCACCTCTCGGCATGGTTAATTGATGAATTGTAGAGGGGGTCTTGCGTGTTGTCAACACGTGGATATAATGGGAAATAATCCCATATGTATATGTGCCCTCTTGGGGGCCTTGAATATAAAAGGCTTATTTGAAGACTCTCTCTTATCCCTTCCATGACTGTTTTGGTGGAGAGAGAGGCATGCATGGCTAGGAGGCAGGGGATGGGGACCCCCCACACTCGGCGCTCCATCTGACATGTGGCACATGCATAGCGTGCCAACATGGTATCAGAATAGGACTGAACCTGCAGATTGTTTGACGAACTGCGTGCGGTGACAGAGACTGAATGTTCGTGGTGGTGCATTGTTCGTGACTTTATTACGGCGGCGGTCGGCACGACGACGGCTCTTGAGGGCACTGACTGTGATTCGAGTCCTATGGGCTTTGGCTATAGGCTACCCGTGTAGGCTAATCTTTGTTGGCTACGTGGACTTTGATTTGTCGCATGTGCCTTGTTTGGTTGGCCCCTCCTTGCTTTGGTTGGGGGTCCGCCTTTGGTTTGATCAGTTGTTCCTTAGGTTTGTCCACAGGGGGGTGTTGGCCTTCACCCCTTGGCATGCTTGATTGATGAATTGTAGAGGGGGTTTTGCATGTTGTCAGCATGTGGATGTAATGGGAAATAATCCCATATGCATATGTGCCCTCTTGGGGGCCTTGAATATAAAAGGATTATTTAAAGACTCTCTCTTATCTGTCCCGAGACTTTTTGGGGGGAGAGAGAGGCTTGCATGGCTAGGAGGTGGACCCCCTACACTCGGCGCTCCATCTAACACATGGCACGCATAGAGCGTGCCAACAAACAACGCCCTTCTTTTTGGAGGCAATTGACAAAGTGCCTTCTAGATGTGGACTCTTGGATCATTGGAGGTGACTTCAACAATATAGAGCCATGGAGGACAAGCAAAGCAGAGCCTCCTTCGTTGAGATGCCGGTACCAGAAAGAAGCACCTGGGAGAACTTTATTTTTGCGGTTGGTGGCAGAGATCCCTAGAGGGAGGCAGAGTTTACTAGGCTCCCTGACAACCTTCATTTTTCTTTTAGATATAGGAGGCATGATGGCTAACTGGAGAGCCTTGAAAATTTTATGTTGGGGACTGGGCACAGCATAGAGGACTATTGTAGCAGGCACCATGATGTCAAATCACTCTTTGATTGTACTCTATCTTAAGTAGACCCACCTTGGAGTATACCCTAGAAGGGGATCCACATCCTAGATGATCTCCTTTTAGGAGGCGAAGGTGCAACAAGAAGTAGTTGAGATCTAGAGGTAGCTAGAGGGGGGGACTCAGAGAGGGATGGGCTTCTTGGGTAGCAGATGCAATCCGACGGAGCATCCAAGAGCTATAGTCCCAGGCCCTAAGATGAAGACATGCTCTTTAGCACTGAGAGAGAGCACTATGTCAAGATCTAGCATCCATAGAGAAACTCAAAGAGCAAGATTTAGGTTTCTAGTAGCTCAATGACCAGTATGAGAGTGTGCGACTTGACCTACAAGTCATGAAGTCTCGTTGGGCTGACTTCTCATATCATTCATCCTAAACTAGATGGGTGCAGTAGGGCAACAAGATGACCAAACAAGTCTTTTAAACCACTGGGCCACAATTAGTTGGGTCTCAGCTTCAGAGGTTGCGAGATGCGCTGGGGCAAATATTTGGACCCGAAGGATATCCTTGAGCTGACCACAAACTTCTATTGAGAGCTGTTTCAATTGAAGGAGGAGTTGATGACAACTTTGATAGCTCAAAAAAGAGTTTGGGAGTTGGTTCTGTCTGTTGTCCCATAAAGCTTGAGCAGGTGACCAGAGGCTTTGTTGACGGGACGAGGAGCTCTCGCAGGCCCTCAAGGCTCTCCCTCCCCAAAAGTATCCAGGGGAGGATGGCTTGACCTCGAGTTTTTCCCGTTTCTTTTGGGAGAATATTTTCACTCCACTTTAGTTGGCTTACCAGGAGATTTAGACTCAGGCTCCCTTCCGACATTGGAGACAGGTTGCTTTATAGGATATGGCCTTAAAGTTCTTGGCCAAAGGTCTTGAGCTTGCAGTTGAGGTGCCACGTGCCTGATATCATTCATGACACGTAGACTAGTTTTGTTCAGAAATGCAGTATCTTGGACAACATCTTCATCGTTTGGAAGGTAGTGGATTGGGTCAGTGAGAGGAGTCGCAACCTCTTGCCATCCTTCTCTTGGATTTTAAGAAGGCATATGATAGAGTGGAGTTGTCCTTCTTGGAGGGCATCATGTAGAGATTGGGCTTCTCAACGAGGTCTCAACTGTTTACGCAGGCATGTTTATGCAGGCAGCTTCAGTCAGGTGATCATTGGGGGGCACAAGATCAAGGCTTTTTCTTTCTCGCTCGGTTCGACAGGGTTGCCCCCTTCGCTCCCTTCCTTCTCCTTTTTGTAGCGGAGGCATTGTGCTATTTTTGGCATTTTGAGGCGATCAACCTCACAGGGATGAGGCTGCCAATCTGATAAGAGGAGGAGCTGCTAGACTCAAAGTTTGTAGATGATACAACTTTGTATGTGGAGGGATCAACAACAAGCCTTGAGACAGTCAAGGGAGACTTGGCTATCTATTGTGAGGCCTCTAGGGCCCAGTCAACCAGATCAAATCTATTGGCTTCTTCATGGGTATAGAGGAGGTTTAGAAGGTCATAGATTGGGGGGCTACCTTTGGCTTTTGCTGGATTATGCAGGGGCAGACTATGTGATACCTTGGCTAGCATTGATATCTTAGTAGAGTAGCATATTGCCTCAATTCTAGAGAGCGTTCGGTGCAAGCTTCTATATTGGACCTCAACCAAACTCTCCCTAGCATGTAGTGTAGTGGTAGTCAACTAGGTTCTTCTGGCCACGGCCTGGTACATAGCCCCCTACTAGTGTTTTCACTAGGGGTGCATGGAGCAATGGAGCACTTGGTGTGCAACTTCCTTTGGGCAGGATCATATGGCACACAGAATACTAGAGATTGAGTGGCATGACAGACAGTGATCATGCCACAGGAATGATGAGGTTTGGGTATCATTGATCCAAAGATGCATAGCAAAGCCCTCTTGGGTAGGCTAGTGGTACATGGTCTCACCCCAGGTGCAAGGATCTAGAAGCTCCTCCTCCAATGGCAAAGGGGCATATGCTAGGCCAACGGACCCACCTTGGTGGGCATAGTGGCCGAGCTAGATCTTTCAAGGCCTAGAGGCAGCTCCCTAGGTATGCAGAGACCAAGGTGTAGGCACTCTCGCATTTCAAGGGGACAGGCACATGGATGGCAGAGATTGATGTAGCGATCCTTGCTTCTTGGTGGGAGGGATTACACAATCCTTGGTCCCCTCACAACAGCTGGTCTAGGCAATTCTCGGGGATACTTATGTTTCATCATTTCCTAAATTTTATAAAAAGTATGAATCTATAGCTCTTGTTTATCCTTCTTGTCATGTGGTGCAACCCCCTGCCTTAGGTGGTGTGTGTGTGTGTGTGTGTGATTGTAGTAGTAGTAGTCGTCTAATGGAGTAGCACTTTTTACCACATTGCAAATTCACTAGGTTCTTGCATTAGAAACCTCTTAGATATCTAATAACGTCGTGAAGGGACCATACCACTAGGTCAGGAGACACCCATCCTGTGTGTCAGCATCCTTGAAGGCAATTGCAACAAGGGCACTTGTAATGTCAACATGGTCAAAGCCCTAGAAGCCTGGTAGAGCAATCCACATCCCTACCTCTCCAATTGTCCACTTTTTAAAGGTTACCTCTTGTGAGGAGACATCGATATGGAGAAGTATGCTATGATGGGCTTAGTGTAAGAGTGGTCACATACCTCCTTGTGGAAGGGTTATGGTTATGCCTCTCGTACATGCGCAAGTGTACACACACATATAGAGTGGCAAAGACCTCTTTGGGAAAAGGTTATGGTCATGCCTCCCTATGCCTCTTGCAGATGCGCAAGGGCACACACACATATAGAGTGGCAAAGACCTCCTTGGGAAAAGGTTATGGTTATGCCTGATAAGAATGCACATACACACATACATGCATATAGACATAGATAAAGATTTGTGTGTGTGCACAAATATTTCCCCCCCCCCCCCCCCCCCCCCAAAAAAAAAAAAAAAAGTGTACATACTTTTTTATGTTGTTGTTGTTGAAATCCATCAAGACTTAATATTAGAGTGAACAGAAGATAAAAAATCTTATTATAAGATAAGAAAAGAGTATGATCTATCTCATGAGCACGGAGGCAATCAAAGATCATATTCTTTGATATACACACTTTTTTTGGGGGTGAGAATTCTTTGATATACGCACACACACACATATACACTAGACTCTAACAAGAGTTTGTAATAGAGAAGACAATAGCGGCGGCATTGTGCGTAGTCAATGTGAAGCTAAACAGAATTTCACTAAGAGAAAATCATTTTTGCCCTACAAGAGCTAGTATATGACAAATGCAAGACGGTGATCCGAGTTGAAGGAACGAATTCAAACCACCCAAGCTGATTGAGGAGCGTTAACATCAACGGTGAGAACTCTAATGCTTCTAATTCTGTGCACGAGTCGAATTTTGAATTCTTGAGCACCATTCGAGATGGAGTGAGCGTTTTTGGTTTTGCTAGATAGGAAGCCTGATATATTGTGGTGGTCAGCTAGTTTTGATTGAGGCTGGAAGATACGTGACAAGCCAATCATGTCAAAGCTCAAGCTGTAAACTAGGGAGAGGTTCATGGTGAGCAGTTATGCCACTATCAATCCACAGATGTTATGTGCAAGCCGGAGATAAAATTGGGTTTGCAGCTATATGCCTAGTATGAGGACAAATTAAAATACGCAGAGTAAAGTATGCATGAAACTCTTCTTGTGATAGCAGTGGACAACAACTCTTTTCTTGGGTTGAGATAATGTGTAGAAGACACCATGCATAGAGTGTCTAAAAGCAACACGAAACACAAGTTTAGACTATGTGGACACAAATTAGCTTGGCTGAGCTGCGATGAGTTTTAGAAAACGACCATTGGTTGGTCTAGAAATGATAGCAGAAGTACGTAAAACCAAGCATTCAATTCTAGCACTCTCTGTGAATGCTTAATTTCATATCTTGTAGCCTTAGTATGTATCTGCACCATTCAGATTTCCTATCACCTAGTGGCTTTGTGAAAATATCAGCAACTTGCTGTGCCAAAAATGAGATCCACATTCGGTGCTGCAAGAACTTTTTAAATGAAATGGAACTGCACTTCAATGTGCTTTGTCCCTGCATGAAAGATAGGATTTCTGGCCAAACAAATATACATACTGGCATCTCAGTAGGGGCATTTGTTGGGATAAGAGGGTCAATGCAGGCCAAGACCTGCAAGGTTATAGGGAAAAAGTGGACCGCGATGTGGACAGTGGGCAGCCCTGAGGATCTATGGGCTACCACGTGGGCTGCATGTGGGCTTCATGAAGGCAGCACCTAAGGGCTGCATGTGGGCATTAGAATAGCAGATGGAGGTTGCTTGCTGTAGCCAACAGTCCCACGGGAAGAATATGCCCAGGAATCACACAATGCGTGGATCACATCTCAATCTTAAGTGCACACATGTATTGCTGAAGTATATTTAAAGTGCCATAGAGATATACACCCAAAAGAAGATAATAGATGTTCCAAAATGGACAGAACCAAATACAAAATATGCCCTCACTCAAGTACAACGTGGACAGCACAATGCTGCCCTGCTTGTGACCTTGGAGTAGACAATCTTCTGGATCCTTCTGCTGCACTAGCTCCTCCTGCTGCTTGGCCTTCTGATAAGCTTCATTGGCTCTTGGAGTCTTGATACTGATTGCAGATCCTAGAGACCTCCCTGCTGCTCTTCTTTCTGTGTGAAGATCTGCAGCATAATGGGGGCCTATTTATAGGGCTAATGCCCCTCAGATCTTGGCGACCAGATCTCACAGACTGGCCTACCAGTTTGTCTAATACCTGGCCAGCCAGCCCTTTTGCCGACCCTGCTGTGCAGTTGAGCAGACGTTCTGTACAGCCGACCTGTACTGTTGTACCCGATTGGCCTTTTGTAAGCCCAACCTGTACCTGCAGTCTGCCGACTGGCAGATGACTCCTGCCTGCTCCTGGCCTCTGCTGACCTGCTTCAGTCCTACAAATGAGCCCTTGCAGGTACTGCTGCTGTCACCAGCTCATCCGTCATCTAGGCCTTATGCTTGTTAGAAACATGGTGAAGAGAGAGAGAGAGAAGGTTAGGGTGTGAGGAAATAATGCTCAAATGAAGATATGAAGAAGGCTTTCATTCATTCATCAAATATATCAAGATAAGTGAAGTACAAGCCTTATATAGGCTACTCACTCACATACTAGCACCTAGTGCATATGGGATAAGTCCCATGATGACACGTGGCACTCACACAAGACTCAACACACATAGACTAGTACTAGATCACCTAGTACAACACACCAACACTTCACACCAATACACTCTTTGGCTATGATATCTCCAACACCCCCCTTCAGAGCAAAGAGTGTGAGACCCAATACACAAAGAGTAGACCGATCCCCCCTCCACCGCAATATTGCAAAGAGCAAGTCCAACTATCCAATACCTCCCGTGTGATAGTGACTTCTCAGTCAGCTTGCGACCGGCAAGGGCAAACCATCACTCGTCATCCCCCCTTACTCTGAACTGGGTGGTCAATACCATCAACCAAAGTAAAAGACAATACATTCATTTTTGGGGGACAACCCAGGGCAAAGTACCTTTTATTAACTCCAAATACATTCAATTTAGAGGGACAACTCAAGGCTGAGAACCTACACAAACACACATAGCATAGGGGCCCAGAAAGACCAACCGTGGTCAAATGGATCCTCATCGTCAAGAGAGAGACCGTGAACCTCTGCTGTAGCGGCATGTATCTGCTGTGGGGGCTCTTCAGGTTCAGCTTGGCCTTCAGCCAGAAGATTGGCATGATGGTTCTCTTGTTCCTGTGCTTTCTTCTTGAAGCAATGGGCTTCAATGTGTCCTTTCCTCTTGCATAACCTGCAAATAATGTTCTTGTTGTTCTTCCATTTGCTTGTGGAAGCAATTGCGCGATTAATAGGAGAGGCAAGAGCGGCTTCCTTATTGCGATGGTCCTTCTCAATGAGGAGTGCCACCATATCATCAAACATGGTAGTGGCAAGACGAAGGATCTCAAGAGTGTGCTCAAAGCGAGAAATTCCATGCATACTTTTCATAAGGACAGCCATCTTATCTTCATCATTAGGAACACTTTTCAAACTTGAGAGTTGTTGAATAAGAGATTGAAACCGGGCTAGATGATCACTCAACTCATCACTCTCTTCTATTTTCAGATCATAAAATTTGAGCTTCAAAAAGACTTTAGAGTTGGTGATTAAGGTCTCGAGGCGATTCCAAATCTGCTTAGCTGTACTTGAAATTCACATGATGGATGAGAGAGTCAGCTAAGCAAAGACCAATGAGGGCAATGGCCTTAGCATTATGCTGCTTCCAAATCCTTTGGTGTTGTTGATCAAGTAACTCAACCTGGTCATCCTCAATATCCCAAACTCCTTCACGCATAAGGAGAAGCTGCATTTTGGTTTGCCATGTGGGAAAACTTTCCCCCTTGAACTTCTCCACGAGGAGGGAACTTGAAGACAAGGAAGTCATTATTGAAGAGGACTTCGTGAAGGTGGGCAGCAGCCTGAGAAATGCTTAAATATATGTGACTAGCAACTTGTGAATGACCTCGGAGGCTTCAAAATGCAATAGCAGCCTCCATGTGTGCAAGACAGCTGAAGAGGTGCTCTTGTAGATATTTGCAGGAGCTGGTGGAAGGCCTGAAGGACTCCAAAATACACACGTAGGTCCGAAATGTGCAGGGTGGTTGATGTAGATGGCTAGGCGATAGGTGTAGGTGCTCTAGATGCAAAGGTGGGTCTCGAAATCTGCAAAGCGGCTCAACAAGGCACTCCAAAGTGCTGCACCAGGTCACCACAGTAAAAGTCGGCTGGTATATGTATGCTGGAGTGCTGGAAATAGCTCGGCAATGCTGTGAATGCTCCGATCCTGTATCCGGTAAGTTGGCGAGACCGTGTCTATGGAGAAGGTGTGGCCCCCCTCTGTAAGCCAAGCTGCCCTACCCCACATGAAATCTCTCTGCGTGCTCTGAAGCCGTGCCACAATCCGAAGCGCTCCGAGCTAGATCCTCTGAGCTGCCGGGCAGCTCCATAAGGAGTGAGGAATAGTCTCCATAGCTCTGACTGTACATCTGTGGCAGCTGCCATCCACCCGTAGCTGCTCAAGCCACGGGCCCACTGGGAGACCACCGTGTGCGACCATCCAGAAGAAATATGATATCTTCCATGGGCGCAAGCTAGACCACAAGCGGTCCCAAAATCTGGATCTAACCTCCTCGGGCACCTCCTGCGCACTCCAGTGTCTCTCTCGCGAACGGGTCCAGGCCATTGCGCCCATCTAGATGCGATGTCCTATCCGCGTGGTGTACGAGAAGAAAGGCACCTCCTCCACTCTCTTTGAGAGACCTGCTTTGGCCGACCATAACCACTCTCCGGGGTCCCACTATATCTCGTTGAGAGGGCATCCCTTCCATAACCATAGTCTCCTGCGGGGGGCATCTAAGAAGGGTCAATCGACCACTCCTTGCCTAAATGTCCCACTACTTTGACCCTCTGCCAACCCATCTGGCCTAACACCCCGTTCATCTCCTGATCCCCTGTGATCCAAGGCTGTAGTAGTTCGCCTGGTCCCACATCATAGAACCGCGTGCTCGTGGGGGCTGGCGGCTATGGGCACAACTCAATCCTCAGAGGTAAATCCGTCCTAGAGAACTGTCCTAGCCAGTGGTCAGATGAGAAAGGACCTCCAACCATGCCTCTGCCTCTGTTGGGAGTCTAGACCATGTCCGCAGGGAGCGAGCCGGGCCGTTGTCCCACTGTGCCCAACCAATGTGTAGCCGCTGCCCTAGCATCAAACGATCCTGGTCTCTGATCACCGGGTGCCAGATAAGCGGCTGGCGTGCAAACTCCTCTGCGTACCGGGGGTTGACTCGAATCCGCTGCTAGACCCTCAAGAGACTCCTCATCAGGAGTGAGCCCTTCCCCGTGAGAGGGGCCTCCGAAAAGATCCACCTGTGGGACGGCTGCCACTGGCCACTTGTGCGGGGGGTGTTCCTCAAGAGACCGCGCTGCAGGAGAAGTTTCCAGGGCTCCATGCCTGGAGTGAGACCCCTAACTATCAACTTGCCCAATAGGGCTCTGCTCTGCATCTCTGGATCTATAATACCCAGGCCTCCCTGTGCCTGTGGTAGTATCACTGTCTACCACGCAACTCTAGCTCTGGTGTTGCGAGTGCCATCTGATCCTGCCCAAAGGAAGTTATGCTCCAAGCATCTCAACTGTCCCATGCAACCCCTGTGAAAACACTAGCAAGAGGCTATATACCAGGCTGTGGCCAACAGAACTTGGTTAGCCACCAAGGCCCTGCCTGCCAGAGAGAGTTTGGCTGAGCTCTAGTAAGAAGCTTGCGCCTCACGCTCTCAAGGACCGGGGCTCAACTTGGAAACATTATTTATTGGGAGCTAATTTTACAGTACAGATGGATCATCAGTCTTTGCGCTACTTTTTGATGCAATCTAAGCTGTCCGAGGAGCACATGAGGTGGCAAACTTCTTGTCAATGTTTCATTTTCAGATTGTACATGTGGAAGGCAAGAAGAATGTGGCTGCGGATGCTTTGTCCAAGAAGCCACATGTTTCAGCTATGACAATTGCTTATCACAATGAGTTGGATGTAATGAAGGATTACTATGCGGAGGATGAGCAATTTGCTGAAATGTTGGAGATATCATAGTCAAAGAGTGTGTTGGTGTGTAGTACTAGGTGATCTAGTACTAGTCTATGTGTGTGAGTGATGTGTGAGTGCCACGTGTCATCATGGGACTCATCCCATATGCACTAGGTGCTAGTGTGTGAGTGAGTAGCCTATATAAGGCTTGTAATTCACTTGTCTTGACACACTTGATGAATGAATGAAAGCCTTCTTCATGTCTTCAATTGAGCATTATTTCTAACTCTCTCTCCCTTCACTATGTTTCTAACATGGTGTCAGAGCCACCTTCCATAGCTGCCACGTCACCCTTGCCCTAACCCTAATTCGTCACTTTTGCCCTAACCCTAATTCTGCTTCAGCCCTTCTTCTTGCAGCCACCTCAGCCTTGCTCCATTTTGCCCCATTCTACCTCCTTTGTTACAGTCATTTGCATCCGTAACTGCCAGCCCACAGCCTGCCTCGATCGCCGCCTTATTCAAGAGCTTTTGGAGCTTTGGGTACTGCTTCATGGCCTTTATTGCTTTGCTGGTCGGCAGTTTCTGCAAGGCGCGTCTGCACGTAAGGTTCCCTAAGGCTGTTTTGCAGTTCTCCATCGTCGAATCTAGGGTTCCTAGGCCGTTGCAGCATAGCCGACCACCTATTTGAGGTTTTGTGTAGAAAAAGGGGTAGGGGCAGATTTGGAGAAAGAAGGATAGACTAGCAGAAGGGGAAGAGAGATAGGGAAAGAAGGGAGAAGAAGGGGTAGGAGAGAGAGAATGAGGTAGGAAATTGAGAGGGAGAGAATGAGAGGGAGTAGGGAAGAGAGAGAGTGAGTGAGCGTAGGCAGGAAGGAGGAAGGGAGAGTAGATAGGATTAGATGTCACATCAAAAGGTACATAGTAGGGGGTGGATGGGGACTTACATAGTGTTGGAAAGGTCACCTCCCCATCTGTAAGCCCCCAAATGAGGAGAGCGTGGGGGAGGGAGACCTAGGGCAGAAGATGCCTAGAGAAGAGAGAGAGAGGGGGCTGCCACATGGGCAGCACTTCACTAGGAAGAAGGCTGCAACGGATGGCGCGAACTACAGTGCAGATGGCAGGGTATCCAAGTGATGGAGCGGGCCTGCAAGTGGGCCGATCAGAGTGGCGCAGCAGAGGCGGGACAGACCAGCACATGGGTCGGCCAGGAGAGAGGCTGGTTGGGCTGCTTTGAGGCAGCCAACCAGGCCTTATATAGGGCTTACCTAGGGGCTGGGCCCCTGCCTAGATTGGAGGGCCAAAAGACCCTAGAAGTGTGAGGCAAAAGGCCCCGGTTTTGGAACCCTTAAAGGGCTGGTTGGGCTGAGCCAACCAGGTCGGTTGGGCCAGCCAAGCTGGTCTGTCCAGTCGGCCCTGATTGGGACAGACTGGTCGGTTATTTCAAGGGGCCCTTGGGGCCTATAAAAGCAGAGGCTCTTGGCCTCATTTTAGCATCCAGCAAGTCAGCAAACAGAGGAGCAGCAGGAGCAGCAGAAGCCTGATCTTAGGGCCTACATCTAGGAGGCAAAGCAGGGCCAGAGTTGCTGCAGACTGAGCTCACTTGGGGCTGAGCCTAGGCTGTCTACTAGGGCAGCAAGGTGCTGAGATCTTTGGACGGAAAGTTTACTTACGCTCGAGGTGGAGCACGCGGGCTCGAGTCTAGACATAGCCAGCTGATAGGAGAAGGACCTTGTGGTAAGATCAGAGGACCACACCATTGGTGGGACTCTGGATCTATCTCTCTTGTATTGTGTCCATAGTTTTGGACGGAAATATATATTTTGGTGGTTTCTCTATCTGGTTGGTTCATTGTCTATTGATGAGTCTGCACATCTATTGAATGCACATAAGTAAAGAAGTTTGGATTCCACACCCACACCGCACACTGCGTGAGCTCCTGGGCATTACTATAAGTCTTCCGCTGCGTGTACCCTCTATTGGGTATTTTCTAACACATAGTCCCTCCACATTTGCCACCTAAAGGACCTCTAACTTGGCCCCTTTTCCCCCCTTTTCCCCCTTCATTACAGCCATCTCTTCCCATAGAATTTGCCCTCAAAATTTCACAGCATGGCTGTCCAAAAGTGCAGCAAACCGAATCAATCCGGCAGGAGATAGGAGTCGTCTTGGACAATGTTTTTTGGCTGCCATGAATTTTCATCTTCAGGGAGTCCCCGCCACTTGATAAGATACTCTACGTAGACCTTGTTCCAGAGTACATGGTGTCTGAAACCCACGATGCGCTCTGGGACATAGAGGATGTGACCCTCTTCATCCATAGGTGGTAACTCTGGAAGAACATGGACATGCTGTCCAACATGTGGTTTCAGCACAGACACATGGGAAACATCATGGATCTTGGAGGTACTGGGTAGCTCCAATTGATATGCTACCTCTCCAATCTTGCGGATGATCCTGTAAGGACCGTAATACCTATGAGCAAGCTTAGTGTTGGTATTACCTTTCAGCGAGGCATAACGGTGTGGAGACACAAATGCACATAATCTCCCTCTTTGAAAGACAAATATCTCCTGTGTTCATCCACATATTGCTTCTTCTTGGCTTGGGCATCATGCATATTCCTTTTTGCCAACTACAGAAGGGCATCCATTCTCTCCAAGTCATTCCGTGCTTGCTGATTTTTCACTGCCATGTCACCAATTGAAGAAGGCATCCCGACCTTGCATCCGTACATTGCTTCAAACGGGTTCATGCCAATGGAGAGATGCTTGGTACTGTTGTAGCAAAATTCAACAAGTAACAACAATTTATCCCAATACTTCTGAGTATCATGACAAAAATGCCTCAAATATTTCTCCACCCATTTGTTCACCCTTTTTGACTGTCCATTAGTCTCAGGATGGTAAGCAGTGCTTAGGTGTGAGTAAAGTACCCACTACTGTAAATATCTCCTGCCAAAAGTGACCCATAAACTTAGCATGTCTGTCACTGACAATTTCGTGAGGGAAACCATGATGCTTAAAGACATGTTCAATGAATTGCCAAGCAACCTATGATGCTGAATACCGGGTCTTAGTGGGTATGAAATGGATCTGTTTTGTCATTCTATGCACCACAAAAAAAATGCTGTCCCATCCCTTCTCAGTAGAAGGCAATCCTGTGATGAAATCCATTGCTATGTGCGTCCATTTTCCCTCTGGAATGGGTAATGGCTGCAAGGATTTTTAGGCCTTGCTTCCTTCTACATGCGCTTTATTCGCAAATTTGCCAAGAGGGCAGCTCCTCTTACTGACCTCTTGAAGAAGGATGCTTTTGGGTGGTCAAAGGAAGTACAACGCAGCGTTGAAGACCTGAAATTTTCTCTCACTCATGCGCGTGTCTTGGTATGCCCTGATTTTTCACGACCTTTCATTGTGGAGGCAGATGCCAGTGGCAAAGGTTTGGGGGCTGTTCTGAGGCAAGAACACGGGGTAATAGCCTTTGAAAGCAGGAAGTTTGATGCCAGAGAGCTAAATTTCCATGTTTATGATCAAGAGATGTTGGCTATCTTGCATGCTTTCAAGAAATGGCACCATTATATGTACGAAAGTAAAATTAAGGTGAAAACAGATCATAGGACACTCAGATTCTTCCTCACCCAACCAAATTTGTCATATAAGCAGAAGAGGTGGTTGGTCCACTCCTATGATTTTGACATTGAGTACAGAAAAGGGAAGGAAAATGTGGTTGCAGATGCCTTGTCCAGGATGTGGGCTTGCAATTTTTCTGCTATCTCTACCATATATCAGGAGTGGATTCATGGCATTCAGGAAGAGTATATGCAGAATTCTAAGGCAGCTCCCATATTTTCAGATTTGCACACACCTTCTAGTCAGGGCATCCGGATTTCAAATTGCATAATGGGCTGTTGTGGTGCCAAGACAGGATTTATTTAGTGCCAGACTCAAAGTACGCCAGTTGGTTTTGCAAGAAATGCACTCCTCTCCCATGGCTGGACATGTGGGTATCACTAAAACATATGAAAGAATCAAGCAGAGCTTTACCTGGGAAGGCATGTGGAGAGATGTGGTTAAATATGTGGCTGAATGCTTGCCTTGCCAACAAAATAAAGTGGACAGCAAATTACCCGCTGGGATTTTGAGGCTGTGGCCAATCTTTGATGCATTTCACCTTTGTAGGATCCACCCGAATGCCACGTCTACTCACAATATGCCCCAGGTACTCAACCTCCCTTGCCATAAAAGTGCATTTGCTGGCTTTCGCATAAAGTTGATGATTCCTCAAAATTTCCAGCACTTGCTTTACATGCTTAATGTGCTCTTGTCTAACCTTGCTATAAATGAGGATATCATCAAAGAAAACCAGCGTGCATCTTAAAAGAAGTGGCCGCAATATCTTGTTCATCAGTGCTTGGAAGGTGGCCGGTGCATTAGTCAATCCAAAAGGCATCACCTTGAATTCATACAAGCCCTGTTCTGTGCGGAAGACGGTCTTGTGCTCATCTCCTTCTTTCACCCTAATTTGATGGTAACCCGACCTCAAACCTGTTCTTGATAGTGGCCTTATTTAGATCCCTGTAATCAATGCACATGCGGTGTGATCCATCCTTCTTCTTCACCAGAAGCACCGGAGAGACAAAAGGAGAAGTGCTATGGGAGATGAAGTTCTCCTCAAGCAATTCCCACACTTGTACTGCCACTTCCTCCTGCTCAACCTTAGAGAGATGGTATGGAGCTTTGTTTATGGGCTTACTGCGAGGCTCTAGAACAATGGCATGATCCACATCCCTCTTGGGAGGCAATTGGGATGGCATATCATCAATAAATCAGCAAACTCTGATAGCAACTGCTGCATATCACAATCCTCAACACAGGGAATGCTACCCCCTTGAGATACTGACACATTCAATGCATAGAGGGCATGCTCCTTCCTGAGCTCTCTGGCTAACTTCCTTGCTGAAATGACCTGCAATTCAAGAGTGGTTTCACCTATCAAGATGAGCCAGTGGAGATAGTGCAGTCCTACACATATCTGGGAGCAATCTTCATAGGACCCCGTTTCACTATGACACATGCAGCCCAGGCACGACTCACACGGGGGCAGGGTGCTTTGGCATGGTTGGAGAGACTGTGCTTCCAGGCACACTTTCAAGACCCATCAATGAAGTGCTGGCTCTTCGATACACCAGTGCGACTGACTGCCATGTATGCAACACCCTTTTGGGGTTGTGATCTATTGATAGCAGAGTGGAGGAGATATGAGCAGCTATAGGTGACCATGGGATCTAGGATAATTCGGAGCAAGCCGTTAGTCCCTCACGCCATGACACCATTGCAGATTGATGCCATCTTCCAGACAGTGACATTCATTCATAGAGTTTGGTACCTATCCCACTGGAGACTACCGAGGTTGGCCCTTGAGTCATCCAGAAGATTAGCTGAGAGCAAGGCGGACACATGGTACGCACGTGTATCCACATGGTTTGCCAGACACGGGATTTAGATGGACATGCTCCCTCCCTTTTAGTACAGTATTGATGCACCCCTTGAGTCGGATCCCACAAGATGAGATTAACTGTTTCATACAGTTAGATCTCCTCTAGCGCCACACATCTCGGACTTGGGGGGGGGATCATGATCTCCCCACCAAGACCCAGTTTTACCGCGATTATATCCTGAGCGTCTCAGAGGAGGGGTTCATCATCAGACCCCAGTATCTCGAGGATAGAGGAGTCTCACATGCACTGAGGATCGCTATTGGGCAGATGCGCGCTTCATCCCATCAGTTGAGGATTGAGACAGGGAGAGCAGTACGTTTACCCAGAGAGCAGCGGATCTGCATGCTATATGCACACTGGCAGTGATTGAGACAGAGGAGCACTTTCTCTGTGCCTTCCCCGCCTACTACGAGATCCGAGGGTGATACCACTGTCTCTACCAAGAGGCAGTCAACAAGCAGGAAAAAGCGAGCGAGCCCAAAAAAGCAAGCGAGCACGAGGTGGTGGCTCCATGCAGATGGAGACTACCACTTCTACTAGTTTATAGTCGAGATGGTCCACCAAGCTTATGGGCTCCCCCATGTCACCAAGCCTTATGCAACGCTCAGAGGAATGGATAAAAGGCTTGCGGGTATTGTTATATAATACAAATGGATTTATAAATATTTTATTATTTTGTCTCTCTCGCTTTTTTTGGCTGGCTCGCTTTTTGGCAATCCTTCTCTACCAGGATGGGAGTGGCTTCGGTCCACTATCACGATTGATCCAGTTCCATGACCAGGTCTGTGTTGGGCTCTATCTGCTTGAGATGCACCGACACAGGGAGACCCTTCTATGACAAATCAGAGAGCAGCAGGGAGTGACTAGATCACATGATATAGAGGCTGATCATACTCTCCCTCCCCCTTCTCCTCGACTCTGTTTTGGGCGTTTCTACCGTTTCTGTTTCCCCCATTTCCGTTTCGGGATACAACTATGGAGGAGACCACGTCCTTCGCCACAGCGAGTGGCAGCTCGACACAGGATATTTTTGCAGCCCACCGGAGAGCCACCACGGCACCGGGTTTGGATTCTAAGTCTCAGTCCTAAGGTTTTGAGTTTTGAGTTTGAGCTTTTCAGCTCTTTAGTTTAGTATAGCACTCACTTCCTTCCATTCTTCCTCACTGTTATGCTCAGCCTGCCTCCCACCCACCATAATTTCTCTCACTCAGCTCTCACCCCTTCCCACCATTGTTCAGCCCCAACTCTCTTCTCCCACATTGCCTTGGCTGCTGACGGACAGCCCAAAACATCTCTTCCAATCACCTGAATGATGTGGGCAACCCACAACCTAGGCTAGGGCTCACAGGCCGACCTAGGTCGCACATTCTACAACAAACACAAAAGAAGAGAGAAATATGGGGAAAGACGGAACGGGGAAAGACCAGGGCAGAACCAAGGAGGAGGCAGAAGCCATGAAGCAAACAAGGATCGAGGACTGGAACTAGCGTTCGAACTGTAGTGGGCCCTAGGTAGATAGCACTGCGGTTCACAAGGGGACCACATCCACTTTTATATCGAAATCGGCTTCACTTTTGACCATGACCTCTCCTAGTTCATCTAGTACCACAATATTGACACCAACCTCACACTGACCTTGGTAGCCTCGACTATATGGATATCTATGGGATCACCCTCAGCATCATTAGCAGCCTCGACATCGACTCAGATCTTGTCTCTCAGGGTCCCTGATCCCTTACTATCACCAGGGGGTTCTTACTCAGGGTCACAGCAGTATTCCTTGTCCTTCCCCTCACCTATTTTTCTCAGTAAGCCAACCTTTCAGCATGCATCTGGGACAACCTTCCATTCATCTCCACATCTCACTTAGCTCCAGGTGCCCACTATTCAGCCCCATCCATCCACATTTGTACCAGACCCCTTTCAGATTCAGATTCCACGAGAACCAGGTTATACCAGGGTTGACATACCCGATGCTTGGGAGTCCCTTTTGGTGGAGGTCCATAACATACGTGCTCGAGAGGTGGAGCTGAAACGCTTCGCACAGGAGCAGGCCTGCTTCGCTCAGGAGCAGGCCCATGTCATACAGGAGCAGGCCGCTCTTATCCGGGAGCTCAGACAGGATATCACACACCTGAGGGGGGAGATGACCAGCCTGAAGGGGGCCACAGGGGGTGCGCCATCAGCAACAATAAAGGCTCAGATTGCCACCATGCAGACAGCGATTGCGGAGACCTCGCGATGGGTCAATGTAGCGAAACGGGAATCTTTAAAGGCCACCATTTCAGCCACTCTCCTAGAGCAGCAGCAGAGGGCCAGTAAGGCCCTCAACATTAGAGTACGTGGGATCACTCGCACAGAGGCCGTACCAATAGAGGAGGCGATCACCTTCGTGACCTCTACTCTAGGGTCTCGGAGCATGGAGTTGAGGTGCATGGCGTGTGGGGAGAGACCCCGACTGGGAGCAGCCCCTTGTCATAAGCTTTCGGGACTCTCATGCGAGACTGACGGCACTCCAACGCAGATCGGTGCTACGTGACCACCCCACGAGCTCCATGGACGAGGACTTGACACCATTACAGATTGAGGAGAGGCGTGCCCTCTTACTGCAGTGGGATGTGGCCTGCAAGGAGGGGAAGTGGGCTGCATACTGCAATGCCTCACTAGCTCTTGACACCAATATTTTAGTTGTATGATTGTAAGCTTCAAAATATATTCTAGCTAGTAGAGAAGGCTATGAGGCATGGATTTTTGGTTTTTATGTTCTTAATATATAAAACTTTACCCTGCACCATTCTAATTATCTGCACTGTACTGTATGGGTGTGTAAGACTGCAGGGTGTTTTAGGCTCTTTGTGTGAAATGGATACGCTACGAGAGCAGATGACGTTCCTTTTGGAGCAAAACCTGTACGACTCAGCTGAAATACTGGTAGGTCTTCTTTTGCTTTTATTGGAATGGTTTGGCAATTGATGCAGATATTCTCCCATAATGCGTATGCTTATTGTGATTGTGCCCGGTGCATGCCGGATTTGACCTACTTCTATTGGAAGCAGAAGACTTGCATACATGCATGCATAACTGAAGAAAATGAGAATACATGATTAGGTTGCAACCACCGCCCCTCCCTGGAGAATCGTTAATCATTATTGCTAACATGCCTTAGGGCATGAACTAAGTGTATGGAATTGACACATCTTATGGGTCCCACACTGGCTGCTTCATGTGGCACTGCTTGAATCCTTGATTGAGAGTGTGCACTATGCTGTCCCTGTACAAACTGGGCTGTGAGCCTAATATGGCTCAGCATCACTGGCTGCTGCTCAGGGGCCTATTGCTGCTTGCTACCTGCTTAGGGATGCTCTGTGCTGCTAGAACGCTAACTGATGCTTGAGTGAGGAGGAAATGACACCCTCTTTTATACCTTGTCACCCTTCAGTCTGTAGGCTGACTTGAAGTGCAGACTGGACCAGCCTGGCTCCTGTCAGGCTGGCTGGTGCTTAGCTGCTGGGCTGCCCGACATACTGCTCTGCTGGCCCTCCTGCTGCTCTATTTAGCCGTTTCTCCTCTGCTGACACAGGCCACATACCTGCTGATTTCTTATGGCTGCCCCATGGCATTGCATAGGTTGCTGCTGCTGCTGCTGCTTGTGCTGATGCAGTCATGACGCCTGCCTATCCTGATGTTTTTTTGGGCAGGCCTAGGCCCGTTCCTGTTGAGCCTTAGCTGCTCTACTGAAGTGGCATCAGCTTGTCATGACATCATCCAGCAGATGTATGCGACAATGTTTACACTGTAAAGTGCCAAGTTCTGTGTCTAGAAAGGTAGCACTGCACCCTGCATTTAAGCTTTATTTCAGCATTTCCATGTACTACATTTGTATGTGATTACCCAGGTCATTCTCATAAACCATGAGAGACGGACATGCCAAAAAACACATTTCAACCAGAGTTAGACTTTTGATACAGGTTCTATGAAGGAGAGTAACCTTGTGCGCATATTGTTTGTGAATGATGGAAATGTATGCACACAAACGTTTCTGCTTAAGTTCAATGTGTGTGACTGAAGAATGCCAGAGATAGTAGCAAGCCCTTGTAAACTCTGTAATGCAGTTTAAGCACACCCTTTGCTACAAAGCAATGCAACACAGTTTATCTAGGCAAGATTGCAGATATCTCATTCCTAACATTTATTTACTAAGTTAGTGTACCAGCATTTAGGCACTGCTGGCAGATGTGATGTATTTCAATTTATCCAAATTCTGGTATTTCATAATATAGTGTATGTACCCTGTATCTTTGTGTCTGTGACTTGATATAGATAATGGAAGGCCTTGAGTAATATGCAAGTCCTTCAAAATCATTGATCACAATTGCCTTATCAGGATGAGCAATATTTTTTGCTTTAACTGGGTTGTTTCTGAGCTTATGTGCATTATGGATTCATTCTGGACGTAGTGATGTCACATGTGAAGTGACAGTTAATTTCCATGTCCTGGAATTCAGAGAGCTTATGTTATTCCTTGTGCTGCATGGTGTGCATGTCATGCAAGTAACGAGTTTGTTCTTGCCATCTGAAGCTCTTTCTAATCATGAAAGAGGAGGTAAATTGGATGGGACTGTTGAAATAGGGCAGCGCTGGCCTGAGCCCCATCAAAGGAGCATTAGGATGGCCTGGGGATACTTTGTAAGGGTGTTATTATGCCCTGCTTTTTGGGGCAGGCACGTGGTGCAGCATGAGTTGTAAGAGGCTGTACTACAGCATCCCCCACTGTTGTGGAAATGACCCTGCAGTCACCAGTGGGTCCTTTATATGGCCTGCAGGCCAGTCAGCCAGCCAACGAGGCTGCTCAGTTGACTGACCAGTTCCAGCCCAAATAAAAGCCTCTCCACCCTAGTCTCTCTGGTACAGTTCTTCCTTACTTGTGCCTCTTGACACTTGTTCCTGTCTCCCCTAGCCTACCTAAACCTCTCCCTGCGTGGAGCGGGAGTTCTGGTGCAGCAGAGGTTTCTTCACCTTGTTGGAACCCTACATTGACTGTTTGTTCAAGATTTCACTATTTTGGTTGCTGCAATGTATTCACAGTTCAATTTATTGTGTGTTCTTTGAGTTGTTTACAGAAGTTGAATGTGTGTAGTGCATGTTGTGTGAACTTTCTATCTTGGACAAGCCTCTCTTTGTTTTTCTACATGGTATGAGAGCCCAACTAGCACTCAATTGAGCTAGGAACAAAGAAAGCATCACCAAGTTCATGTGTAGTCTTCTCTGTCTCTTCTCGCTTTCCAGTTCTCAGTTTGTGTGTGTGCTCTCTTTTGGTCGTTGAGATCCGCTGAGCTTCTCACATGGTATCAGAGCCAAAGGTTGGCTAAAGATTTGTGCTGTGAAGTGGGCCTGGAGCCAGCGAGCTATGAAGTATTTTGGGCTGCTGTTTGGAGCTCTTCAAAGAGGAGGACAAGGAGGTGATTTTCTTCATTGTCTTTTGCCAAAAGCCCCTTGCCTCTCTTCTTCCTTCATACCGCTTTCTCTTATCCTCCCACCCAATTTTCTCCTTCTATCTACTTCCTCTGCCGTTCGACATGGCTATCCTGTCAGAGACGGCAGAGAATAAGGTGAAGATTCTGGTATTACCCACCTTCCCAGTAGATCGTCAACTGGATGGGAATAACTACAGTGTTTGGCGTGTTATGATAGAGTCCATCTTGCAGTCATATGACTTAGCATACTTCATCTTGGTGGGTGTAAAAAGGCCAGACCCCCGTGCACAATGGACTTAGGGATCCTAGACCAAAAGGAGGCCGAGAATTCGGCTCAGCTCTGGGACAAAATCAATGCAAGGGTACATTCTTTCATTTTCTGAACTGTACTCAAATTATAAATCATGTGAAGCATGTGATGGTAGCCAAAAGCATATGGGAGCACTTGGCATTCTTGTATAAAAGGACCTCTCCCATGAAGAGAGTTTCTCTAGAAGTTTAGATGAGGGTGTTAATTCCTCATCGATGCAGGAGCATATCAACAAGCTCCCAGAGCTTCAATAGGAGATTCTTTAGGTGGAGAAGGAGATATCCTCTAAAGTTGTCTTCTCAGTATTCTGCATTCTATTCGTCCTTGATTACTAGTGGTAGGATGAATACATTGACTTGGGAAGAATTGGTACCAATGGTGCTCAACCAGGAGGAGAGATTCAGAGCCCTTCCCATGATGGGAGCTCAGAGGCCTTGACAGCTCCACAAAAGGGAAAGAATCAAGGCATACAGATCTCTGACAGAGGGCAGATACAATGAATGAAACATTCAAGTCGGAGCATTCGTGCAATCATTGTGGCCAAAAGGTCACAATTGGAGGAAATGTCCTCTACGGACAGCTAGCAAGGGTACCGGTTCCTCCTTTGCAGCCGTTACTCCGTCCTTCATCCACATTGAGATTCTCGATTCTCTGCACCTCTTTTGGAGAGGGGGTTGCCAAAGATTCCAGGACCTGGATTGTCGATAGTGGTGCATCTCGCAATATGAGCCCATCTCCAGCCGGACTCAAAAGATTTTGTGGTTTTGGGGTGAGATATTTGCATCAACGACAATTCTATCATCCAAGTTCGTGGTGAAGGCAGTCTCGACATCATTCACGACGACAAAGGGGGGATGCACTTCTTGAAGGTACTGTTTGTTCTAGCCCTTGGTTTCAATTTGCTGTCAGTGTATGAGACCTGCAGGCTTGCCACGATTTTGTTCATGAAGATTTTGTGGAGGTCAGGGATAAGGCTACCGGCCAGGTAGCTCACACTAGTATGGTGGATCATGGTATATATACTTTGTCAGGTCTCTCTTTGATATGGCTACCCCTTTCGATGATTTGTGGCATTTCCACTTTGGTCACGTGAATGTTGGACTTCGCAGAGCTGTCTGAGAACAAATAGTTCTTGGTCTCCCTGATGTGGGCAGCAAGCATGGACAGTGTCGATCTTGTATGTGAGGGAAGCAACATAGAGAGGTATTTCCAAAGCAGGCATCGCGACGGGCTTCTACATCTCTGGAGATGGTTCACGTGGATTCTGTGGACCTATTACAGTTACTAGACTTGGAGGTGCGCTTTATTTCATGCTGCTAGTTGATGATTTCAGCCAGTTTATGTGGATTTATTTCCTGGCTCAAAAGGCTTTGGACTTTTCCCGACTTAAGAAATGGTGTGCTCTTGTGGAAAATGAATCAAGATTCACAGTCAAAACCCTTAGGTCTGATAAAGTAGGAGAGTTTTATTCCCACTATCTTTGAGGAATTTTGTGTGACAAAGGGCATTAAATGGTAATTTGCCAATACATGGACTGCCTCGGAAGCAGGGGTAGTTGAGTGGAGAACATAACCGTGGTGGAAATGTCTAGGCACATGTTGGCATACCGAGGCGTTTCTCGGTTCCTTTGGGTAGAGGCTATAGCTATGGCATAACATATCCTCAACCGTTCTCCGACCTCTGCTGGTGCGAAGGTAACTCCCTTTGAGTCCTACTTTGGGAGGAAACCTGATTTTTATTATTCTGTGTATTCGGATGTGACGCCTTTGTCCATATTCCCAAGAAATAGAGGGGGAAGATGGGTGTTAAATCCACGCAGATGATCTTTGTGGGCTACAACTCCCAGTCGATAGGATACCAGTTGTATGACTCTTTGAGGTGAGAGATTGTCCTTAGCAGGGATGTTTTTTATGAACAGATTCCAGCCACTATCACTATGATTGAGGCGCCACCTGTTATTATAGAGCCGGTTGATGATGATGATGATAGTATTGATGTTCTTGTGCCTGAGCCACCACAGGTACTAGCAGCTATTCGAGATGATCTACCTGAGAGTGATCCGGATAGTGACCTAGATGATGATACACCTCCTCAAGCCGCAAGGAAGAGTTCAGGGTCAGGTCATCAGAAAGTACCCCGGTGGTTGATTGAAAACCCCCGTGACTCTGGGGTAACAGATATTCCTTCTTCATGGCTCAGGGAAGAGGGCGGACCACGTAGATCCTGACATACCGAGGAGAAGGTTCTGGAGGCAACCCCACTTCATAAATATTACTCCTTGATGTCTTGTATACAAAAGACAAAGAACCCTCATCAGTATTGGAAGTGCTTCTCAGGAGCATTGAAGAAAGCAATGGACCTGGAGTTAGAATCTATAAGACCACCCGATGGGATTGTGGATAAACATAAAGCCCGTCTTGTGGCCAAAGGATACTCACAGCGGCCTAGGATCGATTATGAGGACATCTTCGCTCCAGCTGCCAAGATGGCCACTCTCAGGACAATATGCTACTTTGTGTCACAGAAGCAGTATGTTCAGGAGCTTCTAAATGCTTTTCACATGTCACAGTGGAGATCTATCTCTTATCTCCCATGGACCCCAACACCAAACTGTCTAAGTATGATCCTAGTGAGCCAGTGGATGCAGGACAATACCGTGAGCTGATCAGATCTTTGATCTGGTTTCTTAATACCAGGTTGGATCTGTGCTACTCCATTGGGCTATTGAGTTCATTTATGCAGACACCGAAGAAGACTCATTGGGATGTTGGCATTAGGGTCCTCAAGTGCATCCAGGGTACTCGTTTGAGGGCTATTATATCAATCAAGGCAGCAGTCCAGGATCCATCTACTATGTTAGAGTGATTCAAACTGGGGTGGAGAGTCATACACTCATTGTTCGACAACTGGCTATTGCTTCATGTCGGCACAACATCAATCACATGGAGCAGTAAAAGGCAACCCACTGTAGCCCTGTCTTCGACCGAGGCTGAGTACCGGGCCTCTTGTTCTGCACACTGTAAGGAAGTTTGGCTTCACTAGTTACTTCGGGAGATTGGTGTGAGAAAGAAAGGAAGCAAGAGCAAGAGTGAGCAAAATGGAGAGAGTGAACTGAACGTAGTTCACTTCCCAAAGTGTACTGAACTGAAGTGAAGTACAATGAAAGAGATGAGGGTTTTGTCTAAGTAGCAAAACCCTATCTAATCACTAACTGTAGTTAGAGATTAGACCGTGGTTAGGGGAAAAAACCTCTAAGAGGGAAAAGTGCCTTTAACCCACTTATTACATACCATGGCCACTGCCTAGAATATAATAATAATTCTAACACCCCCCTGCAGTGCCAATGTGGTGTACAAGGTAGTGATCAATCCCCAAAAGGAGATAAGTTTAGGGCAACTCCGAAATGCCTCAAACTTCTCACGTGGAAGTGCTTTGGTGAAGATGTTTGCAACATTGTCATGTGTTGACACATAGATCATATTGATCTCCCCTGCATGCAGCTTCTCTCTGACATAATGATAATGAACGTCAATGTGCTTCGTGCGAGCATGGAACATAGGACTCTTTGCCACTGCTATAGCACTTTGACTATCAATGAGAATTGGAGAAGGACCCTCCAATATGAGATGAAGATCAGCGAACAAACGTCGCAGCCAAACACACTCAACTGTTGCTGTGAAAGCTGCCCTGTACTCAGCTCCTTATGAGGAAGTAGCCACTGTAGATTGCTTCTTGCTCAGCCAAGAAATGCAAGTATTGCCTAAAAAGAAACAATTACTACTAGTGGACTGCCTGGTATCATAGTCTCCAGCCCAATTTGAATCATTGTAAGCATGCATCTGTAAGTCACCCCCCCTGGGAAACATCAAGCCAAAAGACTTTGTGCCTTGCAAATATCTGAAGATGCGTTTTACAGCCTGCCAATGTGTTGTCTTTGGGATGTGCATATATCTGCTTACCTGAGATACTTCATACTAAGTATCGGGCAATGTATTGCACAAGTAGATGAGGCATCCAACAGCTTGGCTGTAAAGTTTGACATCCACTGATTCACCTGCATCATACATAGTAAGCTTCAGCCCCGGCTCCATGGGAGTGGCAATAGGCTTACAATCATGCATGTTGAACCTATCCAAGAGTTTCAGCACATACTTGGATTGAGACATAACGATGCCACGTTTGTCTTGTATAAATTGGATCCCCGAATAAAAATTTAACATGCCCAAATCTTTAATGTCAAATTCAGCTTTCAACTCAGCTTTGAAATCTGCAATTATATCCTCATTTGACCCTGTGAGCAGAATGTCATCTACATAAAGAATGATGACCAAAATATCCTCCCCATCCTTCTTGATGTAGAGGGCGCTTTTCGTGGGACTATTGTGTAATCCCTTACTTGCTAGGAATGCATCTATCTTGGCATACCATGCACGTGGGGCTTGTGTGCCCGAAAGTTCAAATCGAGGAGGTTGCTTGACATAAATTTCTTCCTGCAAGTCCCCATCAAGGAAAGCTGTTTTTATGTCCAACGGATGGACATTCCAAACAAAATTTGCAGCCATTGCAATAACTGACCTTATGGTGGTCATCCAAGATGTATGAGCAAAAGTCTTCTCATAATCTATGCCCTTCTTTTGTGCATGGCCTTTGGCAACCAGCTTGGCCTTGTACCTATCAATAGACCCATCTGGCTTCCTTTTGACCTTGAAAACCCACTTGGTATCAATGGCATCCTTACCTGGTGGCAAATCCACATCCCAAGTCTGATTTTTTTCTATGGACTGCAACTCATTGTGCATGGCATGCATCCAATGCACATTATCCTTTGCTTCTTCAAAAGAGTCAAGCTCCTCTTCATCAAGAAGAGTCCTTGCATAAGCTGTCTCAACTAAAAGAGCTCCCCCTGCGTGCCTTGCTGCACTACGAGTCCTGCCAGGCAATGGGGCCTCAAGCCTACTCTGCCTGAGAGTCTGTAGCAACCAATTCGGGACTGTTTTGGCTGCGTGTATCTCTTGAATCTCTTGCCTAACAACTTCATCCACACCTTGTGGAGGTACAAAATCAGCCGGTGGCTGAATCGGGGCATGTGGATTAGGAGGGGGTTGTTGTAAATTCTGGTTTTCAGGGGGGGAACCAAATGCTATAGGAAGCATCCCCTTAAACACATCATTGAAGAAACTGGAATCTGAAATTCAGCATGTGTATGCGCTGAATTTTCAGAGAATATAACATCTCTCCCCACAAAAATCTTGCATGTAGTAGGATTGTAGAGACGATAGCCTTTGCTTTGTGAACTATACCCCACAAAAATGCATTTAAGTGCCTTATCTGACAACTTGTGTCGAAACTCCACAGGCACGCGGGCATATGCAACACAACCAAAAACTCTGAAATGGTCCAATGAAGGCTTTCTCCTATGCCATGCTTCATAGGGAGTGATTGTCTTTAAAGCCTTTGTGGGAGCCCGATTCAAAATATAGTTTGCTCACATGAGGCCTTCAAGCCAAAACCTGTGAGGCAACTTCTTACTTGTAAGCATGCATCTATCCATCTCCATAGTTCCTTAAAAAATGCCTCAAATTCATGAGACATATACTCTCCCCCTCGATCTGTGCGGAAGTGTCTGCACCTTGAGTCCTGTCTCATTCTCAACCATAGCCACAAAGTATTTGAAATGCATAAATACTTTTGATTTTTCCTTGAGACCATAGACCTAAGTGTAGTTGGTGAAGTCACCTATGAATGTAACAAAATAAATATAACCCCCAAAAGCATGTGTCCTCATGGGACCGCAGACATCTTTGTGAATAAGCTGTAATTTCCGTGTAGCTTTCATTGCACCATCCTTTTTGAAAGGAAGTCTATGCATCTTGCCAAGGATGCAACCTTCACATGCATGAGGAGGAGGTGACTCTAAAGGAGGCAATGCATCAACCATATCATGCCTCTGAAGTGCCATTAAGCTGCCATAGCTCATGTGCCCATACCTGGCATGCCATAACTCCACATTCTGCATCGCAGCAGTGGGAGTGCTCAATGATAATGCAAGATCGGATCTTTTTTCATATAGATCAAGCTCAAAAAGACCCCGATACAAAGTGCTAGACAACATGAAAGCATAGTCATTGTCTTTGTCTCTGACACCGCACTTATCATCATAAAAAACAACCTGAAATCTTCCTCTATTAAGAGAGGACACTGAAAGCAAATTCTTCTTTATGCCTGGCACATAGAGTACATCTGAAATTCTGAAATCTGTGCCATCAGTGGATGTGAGAATAATGTCTCCCACTCCACACACTGAATAAGAAGAATTATTTGTACAAGTCGCCTTCTTTGTGGTAGGTGGAGGATGCAGAGATACAAAAAGACTCTTCTTGGAAGTGATGTGCTTTGAAGCACCACTGTCAAAATACCAAGTATACAGTGTCTTATTGACACCGAGAGAGCATGCATCCTTTGAAGGATCATAACTACAAGTCAAAAAGGCATAAGGGTCATCATCATTAGTGGCTGTAGCATCCGAACTACCCACTGAAAAATCTGAAGTCCATCATGAGAATGTGGAGCTGATGCATTTGACACAGCCATACCTGAATCCCCTTTCTTTTCTTTAGCTATGCGCTTCTTGCATTCTCCAATATAATGACCTGGCTTCTTGCAATAGTGACAAATGCCCTTCTTTTTCAGCTTATCTGCATCACCCTTTGCCTTATAAGAGGGCTGTCCTGAATCAGCTTTATGCTGATGTGCGGGCTGATTGGCATGTTGCTTTGGTTGACCTTTCCCCTTGGGCTTGAACTTGGAAAGCATGGCATGCTCGCCAGCTCGGGTTGCCATATTTCTTCTTGTCTGCTCCTCCTGCAACAGAAGTCCTACCAACTCGTGAAAAGAGAGAGGATTGCTGCCCCCCCTCAATGACAAATTCAGCGAGGTGTGGAAACCAAGATAGGACTCGGGAAGAGAATTCAAAGTGGCGGTTATCATGTTTGAATCCGGAATGACTTCATCAATATTCAGCAATTGTTCCCTCAAGTCCTGAAGCTTTGTGAGGTGAGAATTCATGGAATCTCCCTCATCCATATGCATATGGGAAAGCTCTCGCTTCAGAAAGGAAACTCTGGCATCATTTCTTGTTGCAAACATACTCTCTAGTATCTCCCAAGTTGCCATTGATGTCTTGCTTAACCGAATGTGAGGTATAATGAACCTCTTGAGAGAGAGAGAAATCACTAAAAGAGCTTGTGCATCTCTAATCTTTTCTGCTCTGCTGTGGGAGCTCCTGGAGCGGCAGCTCCAACTACTTATGCTGCATTTGCACCTCTACCCCTTCCTCCAACTGTAGGAGTGACAGGTGTGGCCACTGTATCTGGTCTTGCTTCATCTCTATTGACATAATCCCAAAGATGTTTGCCAACTAAGATATTGCAAACCATGAAACTCCACAAGGAGTAGTTGGTGCTATCCAACTTATCCTCCTGTGTGAGAATTCCGAACACCTCATTGGGGTTGTTCTGACCCATTTTTGCCAGATAAACTCAAAAAACACAGCAAACTGACTAAGTAAAATCCGTTTCTGGGATGTCAAATGCACAAGTAGAATCTGCAAAGAAAATCTACCCACAGTGACAAATACTGTCAGAGCCTATCAAAGGCTCAAAATGCACCAAACTGCTCTACTGAATGCCCAAAAATCTGCAAAAAGTGGCAAAAGTTTGCAAATTGACTCGTACTGAGTCTAGAATTGCTTGCAAACTTCCAAAATGCTCTTTTACCTGCAAAATTGCAACCCAAATGCAAAAGCCCTAATTCTTGCGGAAATTGCATACAGAAGAGGGCAAATGATCGAAAAGCCCCAATTGTTACATAAATTGCACTCTGCTTGCAAAAGCCCCAAATTTCACTGCAAAATTGTAGTGTAATTGCAAAAGCCCCAAATTTCTCCAAAACTTGCAAATCAACTGCAATGTCTGCTAAAGCTCCAAATGTGCTCCCAAAAGCTAAGCCAAACAATGGCTGAATGCACAATTAAACCTGCAAATGAACTCTGCCAAAAAATGACAAACACCTTCAGCCTGCAACGAGCTATCAGTATGAAACTGTATGGAATCCGTACAGTGTACGGGCGACTGTACGACCGAATGTATGGAAGTAGCAGGTACGGAATGTAGGACAATACAGAATGTCAGTCTGTACCGTTGTACGAATGGCGCATGTGTACGGACGAAATCATACGTCTGTATGGTGAAACCTGTACGAGCTGTACAACTGTGTACGGACGAGAGCATGTAGTTGGTACGGAATCTGTACAGTCGTACGGACTGTACGGAATGGAGGCTGCAGGTGGCGATGAAGCTGTATGGACTTGAGGCAGGAAGCTTGGCGATGGAGCTGAAATGCGGGAGCTGGATGAGGAGAGCAAGGATTAGGGAGCAGGTCCGGGAAGGAGAGCTGCTCTGATACCAAATGTGAGAAAGAAAGGAAGCGAGAGCAAGAGTGAGCAAAATAGAGAGAGTGAGCTGAACGTAGTTCCCCCCAAAGTGTACTGAACTGAAGTGAAGTACAATGAAAGAGATGAGGGTTTTATCTAAGTGACCAAAACCCTATCTAATCACTAACCGTAGTTAGAGATCAGACCGTGGTTAGGGGGAAAAACCTCTAAGAGGGAAAAGTGCCCCTAACCCACTTATTACATTACATTGGCCACTGCCTAGAATATAATAATAATCCTAACAATTGGGTTCTCACACCCCGTTTGGGCAGGAGCGGGGGTCCTATATACAAGGGCTGCCCCCTCATTTTTTCTCACTAGTCGCAATGGGTTTTCTGCCAGCAGTAGAGGCACTTTCCCCAAGTTTGTGTGCAGTCTTCTCTCTCTCTTTCTCGCTTTCCAGTTCGCAGTTTGTGTGCTCTCCGCTGCACTTCTCACAATAGCTTGCTTTGGGTAGATTCTATGCTTTGTGTTTCTCAGGTGTTAAGAAATTGGAAGGTGTATGCCTTCCTGGAGTCAGAGGAGGAAGTTATGGTGCTTCTTTGAAGCTCGGAAGCAAGGTGCTGAAAGGTGAACATGGTGGACTTGTTGAAGCCTCAGTGGTGAAGATAGGGACATCTACAGGAGGATAGAGTGTGGGGAAGCCAGAAGAGAGTTTGCTTGAGAGCTCATTGGGAGCTCGGGTAGTATGGAGCTATGTTTTGGTTGGACCTGTGTACTAGGATGGTTCTAGTGTGTGGACTTGGAGGAGGAGCCACTGGTTGAAAGACCAAAGGACGACCAACGCCTCCAAGTCGTTCTAGAGGGATTTCTCCAAGGGGGCTGATGGAGCATCTGCATCAATGTGTTGGGATGGCCCACAATGTCTCGGTGAGACGGGGTGTTGGAGTATAGATGGTGACCTCCCATTTGTGAGCGCAAAATGAGGAGTGCAAGGGGAAGGTGGACCAGGGTTTGTTAGATGCGATGTGGGTAGCGTTTCAGCCTGCCATATGGGCTGATTTGATAGGGAAAGCTAGGCTGACTCCTGGGTAGCACATGGGCTGCCATGTGGGCAGCAAGCGCACACAGAAAACAAGATGGAAATGTACTTGGCTGCTTGGAGAGATCTGGGACAGATTCGAAGGACAGCAGGACATGAGGTCTGCCTGAAACTGCCGTGATGCCAAGTAGCATGATCTCAGCATCAGTACAACCTGATAAGTTGGCTGGAACAGACCCGCAGTGCATTTGACAGAACATAGGAGCAGGTGGAGCATGAAAAGGCTGCACGGGGGGGACCAGGAAGAGGCCGGGACAGGAGGCGCCAATGTGCAGATCTATTTGGATGCTTGGAGAGCTCTGTATAGAACTGAAACAGGTATAGCAGGGCTGGGGCAGGTCCAGCATGAAAGCGAGATGCCTAGAGTATATAGGCGACTGTTGGGCATGTAGTTCTGGACAGGCAAAGACCTGGAAAACACTCGGGGCAGGGCAGAAGTAGCCTGTGCCAGTTGCAGGCTCCCACCTGGCCAGGCGGGTCAGCAACAGGCTGACTGGGTCAGAGTTTATAGACCAGCAGGTTGGCTGGTTGGTTGGCTGACCTGGTCAGCTGGTAGGGCTGATCCAGTCGGTTATTTTGGGGCCCCTTAGGGGCCTGTAAAAGGGATTCCATTCAGGTCTCAAACCATCCGATTGATGAGTGATTTCGGAGAACAGTTCAGCCTGCTTCCAGGAGGACATTGGGGCATTAAGGGAAGTGGTTGACTGCAGGAGACAAAGAGCTCAAGGGTCTTCATCAAGGGCTGCCCTCACAGCTGCAGCCGGGATCATAGCTGCTGCCATCAATGTGGGATCCTCCTTAGCGGGTAGATCTCTTTGCTATACAGCCACGTTGGCCACCATGGGACCGAATAACCACCACCCAACAAGAGGTCAGCTCAAAGTAGCCACATGGGTTTGCAGCAGTGTTTTATTGGCTCAGATATAGTCAGTTGTCCATAGACAATTTGTTAATGCATAGTCTAGGTTGGGTCTGTGGACAGAGTGATTCAGTTTCTGGAAACGGCTGTTACATACTAGATCTAGCTTGTAAATTTCTCAGATCTGGTTGGCCAGTTCAGGATCCTTTAGGGCTCTAAAAGGAGGCCAAAGCCTTCCAGCATCGTCTAGTGCAGCATTTCAGCCACTAGCCTTGGCAGCAAGCAGCCCTTGTAGGCTCTATAGCCTTTACATACCTAGTGCTTATGTGGGAGCAGTTCTCGGCATCATCTGTAGCCAAGATCAGTC
Organism: Dipteris shenzhenensis; assembly: GCF_047967505.1. Taxonomy (NCBI): domain Eukaryota; kingdom Viridiplantae; phylum Streptophyta; class Polypodiopsida; order Gleicheniales; family Dipteridaceae; genus Dipteris; species Dipteris shenzhenensis. The sequence continues at coordinate 46,755,284 of NC_141597.1, forward strand.
ATATTCAGCCAATACTAGCCTCTTTAGTTCGTAGATCCAGCATTTCCATTGAGGATCCAGAGGTCGAATTCAGCCCCCTATATCAAGGGAAACTCAGTTGTATTTAGTGGCTCATTGGTGATCCAAGAGCAGAATAAAGATTGCCCCCTTAGTTAAGGGAAACCTTCAGTTGTATTTACATTGGCTCATTGGTGATTGCTAAGAGCAGAACAAAGATAGTACTTAGCATGCTTTCAGTCTTCCGGTGTGCAATGCTAATGTGCATGATGTGATGAAACTCTTCTATGCCATCAGTATATCTCTCTGTCTTCACTTGTAGTGTTCACACTTCCACACCCAATAGCTAGTACGGACAAAAGGATTATGTACTTGACATGGCTGCTGCTCTATCACTATTTGCTGTTGGCTAGGGTTTTCGTAGAGGAGTAATGTTGATGGTGTCAATATGAAGCCTTATCATTGGATCAAATGCGTGCCAATATTGGTTACATGGGTTATTTGTAACATATGGATATGGGAAACAGATGCACCACTTTTCATTTACAGTCTATTAACATATTTATCAAGGATTTGGAATCATGAACTTTTTGTGTTAGATTGGCATTGTTTGTGTCTAGAACTTGGTCTTATGTGGATGATTTTATGAGCATTCAAGCCATCCTTAACCTTGTTATTGTTGGAACCAGGGAGAAAGGAGAAAGAAAGAAAGAAAGAAATTTTATTAGAGTCTTCGGAAGACCGATGCGTCTATGAGACTGAAAGAAAACCTGATACAAATCACAGTAAGGGTGGAGCTACTGAAACAAGCATCATCACCCATGCTGAATCCTAAGTCTGATCATACATAATCAAATACATCTGGATGTAACAATGAAAAGAAAAGGACAATAATCACATGATGGACACAAGATTGAGGCAGAATGAACTCGATGTTGATTGATTCTTTAGCAAGTACATAGGGCCTCATTTATAGGCTGGGCAGCCTTCTCTTTTGACATCATAGGTGAGGTCACTAGGCCTCCACCTCACACACCTAGCTCACCTAACTCTAGGACTCTAGACACATTCACACCCACACAACTGTAGGACACCCTAGGACTCTAGGACACCCTACTCTCACACACTCCTACCATAGGACTCCTAGCCCTTAGGCACACACCCATGCATCAGTTTGACTCTACATACCCCCCCACAAATTGATGACCTCATCCCTCGGCAATAGTACATGGGATGCTCCTTGATGGTCCCTACCAATATCTCACTCCTCTCTCGGCAGTAGTATCTGGGATGCTCCAAGTCATGGCCCCAACCAGTACTCACTCCTAGGACTCTTGGTTTCTTATGTATCTTGGGGTTTTCTTGGTAAATTGACTAAGGGTATAGACCTAGGACCTAGACATCTTTAAAACACTCAAAACCCAATACAATCATTTTAGGAGTACTATCCATGGCAGAGTACCATTATTTGACTCAATAACACTCAACAACCCTTCATTACATTCATTTTGGGGGACAACCCGGGCAAAAGACCCAAATATCCAAAGGAAATAAAGGAATAAAAGATCTCTCGAAATGAGAGATGTCCTCTGCACAGCTGCTGCATACAGGTGTATGCACATCCAGAATCCGAGTGTCGATGAAGATCCCGGCATGAATGCCCTCAAAGAACGAGTTGATGAAGCCCATAGGAGCAGCTGCGTGAGGTAATTACAGCATGACTCTCAAAATGTCGGGCTGAGAGTGACCAGTGTTGAGTAGATGACCTCAATCTGAATTAATTTCGATAAATGGAGCAAAAATCCCCAAATAATTGGGCTAATCACATATGTTTGTACTCAAATTTTGCAAAAGCCCCAAATTTTACATCCCTAAGGCTTCAATTCTGAGTAAGGAAGTAAAATCAATGTATGTTTGTGAACAATAGATAGTGCAAACAGAAAAGCTTCATGGAAAATCAGCCAAGGTGAAATGTGACGATGCCTTTTCAGCTGAGCCTTTTGGGATAACCACACGATCACGTAGAGCCACCTCACTGGACGAAAAGAGATTAGAAATAAGAAACCCGTGTTGCAGAGGCAAGGCACCTTAATAGAAAGAGTCCCCTGCTCCAACCCGTAGTGAGAAATTCTTGAAGATCGTCACTTATGGCCTTGTTGGATACACAAATTCCAGCTCCCGTAGCTCAATCTCCCCGTGTGGCTTCTGCACTGTCTTTGCCTTCGGATTGTCCGGCGCTATCTTGGTCTTTCGATCAATAATGCTGAACACGGAAACCAGCGCATTGTTGCCCTTGATAAATTTGATGGAGGAGTAGACATCAGCGCATGAAATCGCGACCAGATAGCTGGGTATCTTTTTGCTCGTTTGCACACTCAGCAACCAGTGCCACATCTCTTTCCTGGTGTTTTTGCAGCATCAGCACAACCCTCCAGAGCAACTCGACAAGCCCCTTCATATTGAAGTCTGAGTTTTAGAAACAACGCCGTTTCTTGTAGCATGACCAAGAAGCCATTGCATAGGTTGTATAAACAACGCCATTTCTTGTAGCATGACTAGGAAGCCAGGTGCTTATGGTCGTCCTTTCCAGCATAGAAACAACATCAAGCTTTAGGCAAGAGACAGTGAACAAAATCGGGCAGATTTAGGAGGTACAGGTAGAGATTCTTGCTCATGGACACCAAGTAGAGAGAAGCTATCTCCATGCTAGCTCTGATACCACATGTTGGAACTTGGGAGAAAGGAGAGAGGTGGACAACAATCACATGATGGACACAAGATTGAGGCAAAATGATGTTGATTGATTCTTTAGCAAGTACATAGGGCCTCATTTATAGGCTGGGCAGCCTTCTCTTTTGACATCATAGGTGAGGTCACTAGACCTCCACCTCACACACCTAGCTCACCTAACTCTAGGACTCTAGACACATTCACACCCACACAACTGTAGGACACCCTAGGACTCTAGGACACCCTACTCTCACACACTCCTAGCATAGGATTCCTAGCCCTTAGGCACACACCCATAGTTATATCTTTCAAATTGTTGTAAGATTAAAGTAAATGTTTACTTGGGTTATTTTTTATTTCTAGTTTTAAAATTTTTGGGTTTAAAGTAGATGTTTACTTGGTTTGGTCTTACTTTGGGCTCTCTTGCAGGGCTGTTTCTTAATGTCTGCAACTACTTCGAATAATGATTTGGCTCCAGCTGCACGAGCAGAGAATTTGGTATGTAAAAGCTACAAGATCTCCTTGGTTTACAATGAATCGGTCAAATGATCATACTTCATAAATACATTGATTATGGAAATCAGGTTTGTGTGATTGACTAGTGATTGGGACAATTTGGTCAGATTGACTTTATTAAGACAACTTTAAAAGCAACCATGGCAAGATCTTCAGATATGCGTGATAGTAAGAGTGGGAGTGGCTTCCATTTATTCCTGCTGCTGAAACAGCCGCGACAGGTTCCTACGCCATTTCCTACTGCACCTAAACTGGCTGCTCCAACTATCCGTATAGTGCCGTGTAGTGCACGGACGCTTGGCACTTCACGGGTCACCGTTTGCATTACGTACACCTCCGCGTTGCGTAAGAATATTGTATTTTATGTACATTATATATACTTCATAAATAATACTGCATCTAGGCTTTAGCAAGGAAGGCTAGAGTAGAGGGTTTAGGAAGGGAGTAGAGTAGAGGGTTTAGCAAGGGGGTAGAGGGTTTAGGCAGCAGGCTGGAGTAGAGGCTGGAGTAGTTTGCTTAGGCTGGGTAGAGTAGAGGGCTTGGCAAGAAAATAGAGTAGAGGGCTTAGGCTGGGTAGAGTAGAGTGTTTTGCAGGTAGCAGAGCAAGCAAGGGAGGCGCGATTGAATCGCCGCAGAAAAACAGTATAAATAGTATATTTTGTACCCAGGACGTTTCACCCTAAATGCCATGTTTTGCACGTTTCTATGAAACGTTTCGGCCAAAAACGTTTCTACACATTTCGGGTGCCCGAAATGCGTTTTCTGGTCACAGGTAGATTTGGGCCATTCACTTTTGCAAGATAGATTACTTGCGAGATAGCTTTGGGTGGACAGACATTTGCACTTCTTGCAGCCTAGTACTATTGCATTTCGCTCAGTGTTTGAGAACTTCATTGGGCATTCACATTTGCAGAGCTTTTGCCATCATTTTTGGGCTGACATTTGCAGATTTTGTGTCCATCTTTGAGCTGTGTCAGCCTTTGAGCAGCTTCCACATTGTAGTGATAGCCTTGAGGCTTTGACATTTGCAAATCACTTTCTTTTTTGGGGATTCTCATTTGCAACAGCCAACATTGACTTATTGGAATGATTTTAGATGAAGACAAGCTTGATGGGAACAGCTATCCCATGTGGTTGTACTTGGTGCACCATTTCTTGGTATCTGTGGTAATGTATCTGGATTAGAGACTAGACTTGTCTTTGAGGCACATGCACCCGCTGCCACCGCATCCACTACAGGTGGTGCTACTGCAAGGGATGCCTAGGTCCATGCCTTATTGCATTTGCATGCAAGAGATTCATTATCCCTCACACCAGATTTTGTAAGACAACCAAAGATGCATGGGATACTTTTGCCCCTTTGTATCTGAGGCCAGAGGTGACTTTTTGAGGAAACGGCTTCACGGCTTACACCTGCAGGAAGGGGACACTATAGATGATTATCACCCTCATCACCGGCCCCCTGCCCTCCCCCTCCCTTGCTCCTCCCTCTATAGCAAAGCGCTCCTCCTCAAGTGCCCCTCCCGGTCCTCAGCCCTAGGGCAAGGGCAAGGGTCCGACCCCTAACCCAGACCCTCCCCCAGAGCAGTAGGTGAGAGCCCCCCTGCAGCAGAGGACCTCGGCCTCATGTCAGGAATCAAGGGGTAGCATGACCCACTCGCAGGGCTCGGACCCGAAACTGAGACGAAGACTTCGCTTGCCGCGAGAGTTCTAGCGCTAGGGGCCTTGGAACAATCTAGCTATTCTAGATTCCTATCCTTTGTCTCTTGAGTTGACAGTTTTGATTCTGCAACCTCGAAAGGGGGGTTCATTAAGTGTGATCGGATCCCACACTGGGGTATGGAGTCCGCCTCCACAGGAGAGGAGAGGTGGGCGTTGGAGATGTTTTGCTGGACCTGTGGCTTGGCTATGGCTCGTTGGCTTTCCCAGAGAGCCCAAGCTCAGGACTGGTAGTAGGAGTGATCCGGCTACCACCGGAAGCAAGGATTCATCCGACACAGCAGCACTAGATGCTACAGCAATGTGCAGAGGTGTTTGGGGCAGATTTCTCTTTCATGATGCAATAGGCTCTCAGGTGGGAGTAGAGCCGGTGGCTACTTTGGTCCGTAGGCGCACGGACATAGACTACTTTCCTTCCAAGCCCAGAAGTCCCGATTCAATAGGTGAGCTTTGTTCTCTTCGACATCTTCCTCATGAGCTTGACAGTGGTGAGTTGGAACTTGCTCTTACTCCACGATCGTGCACGTAGTTAGCCTTAGTACTTGATTCTTCGCCAGGAGTTGTAGTGAGCATTGGTAGGTCGGTTAGTTGACCTCCTGCTAATCTAGGAACATATGTTCACAACGGTTGATATTGTGCGCACCGACACTACCCTCCTGCCTGGTAGGGGGCCTGAGGTCCGGTTCCAGTAGTCGGTATGAGTATTGGGGCTTGTATCTCAGCCTCGCTTAGTGGCTTTTGAGGTTTTTGACCACGGGGAGCTGATCGAAGCCAGGGCAGTGTGGATGGGCCTTCATGCGGGAGGCCTCAGGACACCATGGATCTTGAACGTCTATGTAGACAGCATCAGCCGACTTTTTGGAAATGCCTGACAGAGTGCCTCTCAAATGTCGACTTGTGGATGGTAGGAGGCAACTTCAACAATCTAGAGTTTGTGGAGGACAAACAAGGTGGGGCCTTGTTCTCAGAGATGCCAATAGCAGCAGAGAGTAGTACCTGGGAGCAGTTTGTTTTTGCGATTAGTGGTCGAGACCCTTGGCGAGAGGCTGAGTTCACTAGGACTCTAGGCAGTGTACACTTTTCTTTTGGGATGAGGAGACATGATGGGCTGCTGGAGCACTTGGACCATTTTTATGCGGGGGACTGGGCTCTACAAAGAGGGGGATCTACTGGCATCTTAGCAGGTCCCACGATGTCGGACACTCTCCGATCATACTTCACCTAGAGCAGCCCCGTCCGGATCTACCCCAAAAGGGGATTTGCATCCCATATAGCCTGCTTCAGGAGGCAGAGGTCCAGCACTCTATTGCAGCGATCTAGCAACAGCCAGAGGGAGGACCCCCAGCGGGTTGGGCAGCTTGGATAGCAGAGGCGGTCCAGAGGAGTAGCACAGAGCTTCAGTGCCAGGCGCTTAGGAGGAGGCTTGCCATGCACTAGAGGGAGAGAGCCCTGAGGAGGGATTTGGCTTCCATATAGCGCCTCAAAGAGCAAGAGCTTGGCTCTCAGTGGCTCAGCAATAGATATGAGGCCGCACGACTAATTTTGCAAGATATGGAGGCGCGGAGGGCTGAGTTCTCATACCTCTCTTCCCGTGCCAGATGGGTGCAACAGGGGGACAGGATGACTTGGCAGCTCTTCCAGGTCACTGGGCCACGCTTAGCAGGTACGCCGCAATTGTAACGGCTGAGAGATGCACGTGGCTAGTTGCATACGGATCCACAGGAGATTCTAGAGATGACTACAAACTTCTATAGATAGTTGTTTCAGACAGAGGAGGAGACCCCTGCTTCCCTTGTGGCTAGAGAGGTAGTGTGGGACTAGGTCCAGCAATGGTCTCTCCAAGCCAGAGCAGGTGTTTAGAGGCCCCTTTCACGGGGAACGGCTTTGGGAGGCCCTCAAGGCCCTTCCCCCTCAGAGGTGCCCAAGGGAGGATGGTTTGACTCCGATGTTCTTTCGTTTCTTTTGGGACCATATCCACACTCCGCTCCTACGGACCTGCGAAGAGATTTTTGACACAGGCTCTCTCCTACAGCCCCTGAGTTCCGGCTGGATCTATTTGCTCCTGAAAGGAAGGGACAAGACGGACATTCGGCAATGGAGGCTGATTACTATACTAGACACTGCATACCAGATCTTAGCCAAGGTCTTGAGTTTGCGGTTGAGACCCCACCTTCCAGATATCATTCACAACACATAGACTTGTTTTGTCTAGGAACATAGCATGCTGGATAACATTTTTACCTTCTGGGAGGCAGTGGATTGGGCTAGAGAGGAGGCTCAGCCTCTCGCAATCCTTCTCTTGGATTTCGAGAAGGCGTATGATAGGGTGGAGTGGTTCTTCCTTGAGGGCACGATGAGGAGTTTGAGCTTTTCAGAGCATTGTATCCGAGGGATCTCAGCACTTTATGTAGGGAGTTCTAGTCAGGTGACCATCAATGGCCACACAAGAGAGGCATTCCCTTTATCCCGTTTTGTCCGACATGGTTGCCCTCTTGCCCCCTTCCTTTTCCTCTTTTTGGCAGAGGCCATGGGTTATTTTCTGCGCTCTCCGGTCGCCAACCTTTCAGGCATGCGACTCCCAATTCGACGGGAAGATGAGCTGCTGGACTCAGAGTTCGCGGATGACACAACTTTGTTTGTGGAGGGGTCTGTGGTGAGCCTTGAGACGGTCAGGGGGGACTTTGGCCATTTATTGCGAGGCCTCCAGGGCACGGATCAACTGGACCAAATCCGTAGGTTTCTTCACGGGCATGAAGGAGGTCCAGGACATCCAAAGGTCTCGGCTTCAGGTGGAGCCCACGAGGACATACAACGAGATATTCAAGGTGGTAGGTGGTGTTGGATATCACGGGAGAGCAGCAGGTTGCCTCGGTTCTAGAGAGCGTTTGGTGCAAGCTTCTATATTGGAGCTCGACCAAACTCTTCCTTGCAAGCATTGATCTTGTTGTCAACTAGGTCTTACTCTCTACATCCTGGTACATCGCATCCTGTTGGTGCTTCCACAGGGGTTGCATGGGACAGCTCATAAGACTGCTGCGCAGCTTTCTCTGATCAAGTTCTGACGGCACACGGAACATTAGTGCTAGAGTGGATTGACAGACAGTGATCCTTGCATAGTCTCGGGGTGGATTGGGTATTATAGACCTCGAGATGTAGAGCCAGGCCCTCCTAAGCAAGCTAGTGGCTCGGAGTCTCACACCTGGCACATAGCCCCGGAAGCTCCTCCTATAGAGGGGACTTCTCAGGAACACCCCCCGGGCAGGTGGGCAGTGGTAGTAGTCTTATAGGTGGATTTCCTTGGAGGCACCGCTCACAGTGAGAGGATCCCCCTTTGTGAGGAGCTTGATCAGGGTGTGGCATAGGGCTTCAGGAGGACTCATCCAGGCCAGCCCTTACTACAGGGAATAGTTCGAGAGACAGCCTATTCTCTGGCACTCGTAGGTCAGAGACGCAGATGGTTGGATGTTAGGACAGAGGATGCAAATCGGATGGGCACAGTGGGACAATGGCCCAGCGAGATCCTTTGGGTCCTGGAGATGGCTCTCCAGGGATATAGAGGCCAGAGCACAATCACTCTCTCACCTGCAAGGAGTAGGCATACGAATCGCCGAGATCGACTTAGCGATCCTTGAGTCGTGGTTGGAGGGGTTGCACAGCCCTCGGACCCCTCACTGTTGGGACGGTCGGTTTTTACGGACGGGAGTACCTCTCAGGGTCCGCTTCTTCAAAGAGCACGTGCTTTTCATCCGGGTGGGACTAGGTGGCCCAGGTTCGAGGGAGTCAAAGAGAGAGGCGGAGGAGTTGGCAGCCCTAGAGGATATAGAGTGGCAGAGGATCAGGGTTGTTGGACGCTTGGGCAAAGTGTGGCCTATTTATATAGCCACGATCCTAGCTAGGTTTGGCGACTTTGGCTGTGGGAGCGTAGGTCTTAGGGACATCCAGTGGGCCCCAGGTTAGTGGTTCTAGCTAGTGTGGTTGGGACACTCAGTCAGGATAGAGGAGGTGCCCTTCTTTTCTTATACGACCCGCATCGGTAGACACATTCAATTGGAGGCAGTGGCATGGACCCCATCGAGGGAGCGACATTGGTTGGAGCAGGAGCTTCCCAAGGAGGTGGTTAGCCGCTTTTGGCCACGAATATGGTCTAGCCTGTGACCACGAAAGATCTCTTACTTCTTCTGGATGGTGGCTCATTGGGGTCTGCCTATTGGTCCCTACCTGGAGCAGATGAGGGTTGATGGTAGATGTGTCCGCTGGATGGAGGGGGTCCCTTCCAAGTTACAGGCCAGGGACTGGATGCTCGCTGTTCTATCTGGAGACCTCGCAGGGCACTTCTCAGATGTTCGTCTGCTTAAGTGAGGTTTCTTCCAGATTGTTTTTGACTCCTCGGAGGTAGCACGTACAGTGCTTCAAGCTAGTCCGTTAGCACTGGGCTCCAGGAGGATTTTTCTGACCCCTTTTTCATTTGGGTTTGATCCTGTCGAGGAAGACAGCCGGACGACCTTACTCTTCATCAAATTTCCAGGCCTTCCTCAGGTGTACCATCGACTACTACATTCCATTGGAGCCGCCTTTGGAGTGGTTACTGAGATCCCCCCTCTCCTAGAGATGCCTACTTCAGCAGCAGAGGCAGTCAGGTCCGATGGGGTACCGCGTGTTAGGGTCATTGTCTCTGACCCTAACATCTTGGGTGACCACATTATGCTTCAGCGTCCAGATGGCTCCTTCTTCAGACAGAGAGTCAAGATTGCAGGGAGACAGGATCAGAGTAGGATTTGCAGGACCCTTGGGCACTTTGCCAGAGAGTGCCCAAGGAAAAAGAAAAGACCAAAAAGATCAACAGGTGCACCTCATAGCTTCACTCGACCTGGACCTTCTTCACGACCAATTCCTACTGCCTCATGCGCTACTAGACCTTCGACTTCACAGCCAGGACCATCAGCTTGTCGTCTTGGTACTTCTACAGCGCGGACAGGACAGCACGTCCTGCTTCGGTCGTCCCCTGTTGGGTGCCTGTCAGAGTTGGTGAGCCAGTACCTCAGGCTACCATTGACGGGGCCGCGGACCCGTCTTTTCAAGCAAGAGACATCCCTGTCTGGTTCCATGTGCAGATGAGACTGCTGCTCCTGACCCTGTTCAGATACAGGAGCGCTCATCTAGGGAGAACCTTTTTGCAGAGACCCGTGCTTTACTTGAAAACAATGACAAAATTGTGGCTGAGGTCATGCAGTTGTGGCCACATCTGTCTACACCTGCTGACAGAGGTAAGGGGGTTATTGGTTCCACTCCTCCTTCCGCAAGGCTCCTTCGCACTCCTCGCCAGAGGTACTTCGCAGGAATTCATTTTCAGTTTTGGCAGACTTGGGCTGAGTTTGAGGTAGAGAAGTTTGTACCCTCCACGCTTGGGGAGCACATCTTCCAAGACAGAGTTTCCCCCTCAGCAGGGGGGTGTGCTTTCCCTAGTTGACTTCCCTCCTCTTGATAGGAGGAATTTTTTGCAGGAGAGGGCTTTCGCTGCCACCGGGTCGAGTAGGATCTTCCATCCGTCCTCTTCCTCTCACAGATGAGGATTGTCAGTTGGAATGTTTAGGGCCTCGGGGGTGTACCTCACTGCCACCGCAAGCAGCTGATTCATAACCAACTTCATCCAAGTCTTACCGGGGGTCCCATGGACATTTTGATGATTCAGGAACACAAATTGGATGCAGGGATTGTTCCAAGTCGGGTAAGCTTCTTTGAGGCCACACTTTTTGGTCACCCGCCTTGGGCACCAGGGGAGGTACTTGCATTTCTGTTTCTTCTTCTGTACTCCCCTTGGTGATTGGACACGGGATCATAGTCCCTTCCAGAGCTCAGTGGATTATACTTTTGATTGATGGGCAAAAGGTTGGTCTCTTAAACCTTTATGCACCCAATTCTAGAGGGGATCGTGTTCTTTTTTGGAAGGAACTGCTCTCTTGGTCACATATTGCAGATGTTTGGATTATAGGGGGCGATTTCAACATGGCTGAAATGCCCTCAGACAAAAGGGGTGATAGGGAAGGTGGCATTCACTCCCTAGAGAGAGCAGCGTGGGATGCCTTCCTTTTTCAGTATAGTGGCAGGGATGCTTGGCATGATGATGCTTTTCACACTCAACCACATTCTCTTCTATTTTCTTGGTCGAACAGGAGATTGTAGATGCCTAATTGACAGGATGATTAGGCTCTTGACAATGGTGGTACTGTTTGCATTGCAGCTGGAGTGTTCACTTCGGATCATTTTCCAGTGGTTTTGATGGGTCTCAGATCCCCATGTGAGGCGCCGCTCTGCCAGTGTTAGCATTCCAGATTCTTTCTATACAGAGCAGGGCCTTACAGAGAAAGTGTTAAGGCCCTGGGTATCTCATTTGCAGGATGGGCAGCTTTCTCCTTCAGACTTAGCTGCAGCCCTCTTTGATATCGGTGACTTTTATCTTTCAGTTGCTCGTATCAAAAGGGATGAGATCCTCATGCATGAGATAGGTATCTGCCAGCAATTGGCTGCCCTCTAGAGGGAGGAGCAGAAGATTCCTACAGATGCTTGGATTCAAGAGCACCTTGGCTACAGCAAGGGCTCAGTAGCAGTCACTTTTAGATCGGAGAGCAGAGTATGCCTTTCACGCCAGAGAGTCATTTTGCACACAGAAGGGAGGTAGGGTCAACAAGCAGTTCTTCTCTACTCTTGGCCCGAGACAGGGAGAGCGTCTCATAGTTTGTTGACTCAGGCGGAGTTCTTCAGACACATCCAGATGCCATCGTGTAGGTTGCCACCGATTTCTATGCCTCCCTTCTTACATCAAATCCAGACACTCAGGCCACAGATGATGCTAGAGTGGTTATTTGGCGACACTTACCTAGGTTGGTGACAACGGATATGACTGTTTTACTTGATGCACCCTTCACCAACGTAGAGTTTAGGACTGCTCTCTCTGTCCTTCACAAGGGCAAGTGTCTTGGTTCAGATGGACTTACCCCCTTATTTTTTATTACTTTTTGGGATCAGATTGGGGATCACATTACCTCAGCCCTGCAGGGTGTATGGGACTCCGGTGAGATGCTAGACTCACTTACGGAGGGCCTCATCCATTTGATTCTGAAAGGGGGTTGCAGGAATTTAGTGTCTCAGTGGAGACCGATTACCTTGCTGGGTACCTTGTACAAAATTCTAGCGAAAGCTATCAGCCTTCGTCTGCAGCCCTTTCTACTAGATCTTATCCATGATACGTAGACGGGTTTTGTGCATGGCAGGAGCATCTTTGATAACATCTTCTCATTTTGGGAGGCTTTGGATTGGGCCATGCATAATGGCCACAGGCTGGCCATTCTACTCTTGGACTCTGAGAAAGCTTATGACATGGTAGATTGGGGCTTTCTGGAGGGCGCACTTACTCGTTTTGGCTTCTCAAATGCATGGATCAGAGGGGTGTCAGCCCTCTACAGATCAGCCCACAGCCCAGGTTCTTATTGGTGGAGTCAAGGGAGACAGGTTTGAGATTACCAGATCAGTCCGTCAGGGATGCCCCCTAGCCCCCTTTTTATTCCTTTTTGTGGCTGAGGCTATGAGCTATTACATTAGAGCTCAAGCTGGAATTGTAGGACTTAGGCTTCCTATGAGGCAGGAGGATGAGCTCTTATACAGTGAGTTGGCAGATGACACGGCTGTATTTTTGGATGCCACTCCACAGACACTGAATTCATTCAGGACCGCATTGGATTTGTTTTGCATTGCGGCAGGTGCACACATTAATTGGAACAAATCCAATGGCTTTTGGATCAGTGATGAGGACACTCCAGTCTGGGGGATTGACATATGGCTCACTTGAATTCAGATGGCACCTCAGATGTTGTAGCCAGGGTGGCTTGGGAGACCCTCATTCTCCCCACAGGAGAAGGGACTTGCAGTGTATGGCCTTGCTCTGCAAGTTTGTAGTGAGAGGATTGATGCCTGGACTGGAGCCCTGGAAGAATTTTTTCACGCAGCATTCAGTCTTGCACCCCTTCTCATGGGGGAGATTGGTTGGACAGCAGCAGATGCATATTTACTTCAGACCATTTGAAATCCCCCCCTTTCCCTCTCATGGCTGCTATTCTGAAAGCTTGGGGCTGCTTCATAGACACAGTTCGCAGAGTTCCACCCACCTCTCGTGAAGAGATTCAAAGGCAGCCAGTGATGTGGAATGACTCGATATTGGATCATCATGGCAGGCCACTTGGAGTGTCACATTATATGCAGTGGTCTAGATGGAAGAGGGGACCTGCCTCTACTGTAGGCGCTTGGCAGGCCTTTATGAGACTTCCAGAGGATCAAAGACTTTTAGCAGTTGGCCACCTCAGAGGGAGTGCACTCAAGATACTGTAGATACAGGCAGCCATTCCGCCAGAGTGGATTGACATAGATGACATGCTGCTTGCAGAGTCCACTTGGTGGGGAGCGTTCTCAGAGATGGGCATTCTGTTACAGATCATTGCATTGCAAGATGCACATGAGGATACCCTTGTCTTTGATGTTCAGTTACGGGAGGTAGACTTATCAGATCTTCTGATGATATTCTTTTGGAGGCTGCATTTCAGCCTGTTAGGATTGCAGGATTCATGGAGTGGGGCAGGGATTCACAGTGGTATCTTTACCCTGATCCTATTCTCCTTGCGCTGGGGTCTTGGAGACTCTGGCTGTATGGTGGTTTCCCTATCAGGTTCTTGCAGTGGGACCCAATGGATTGATGAGGGGCACTGAGAGAAGAGCTTTCCCTTCTGTCGCTACACAATTAGAAATGCCTGGAGGTTTCAGCTCAGCAGTAGAGGTTGGAGGCCCTCTAGAGCGCCACATTGGGTTAGTTTTCAGATTTCCGCAACTGTGCGGAAGAAATTTTGGCGTAGGCTCTGGAAATCCCTCAGGAATAGAAAGATCACTCTTTTCTTTTGGCTTTCTATTCATGGAGGGATTGCAGTGAACTTGTGGAGATTCAGGTTCGGGGCTGACCCTACTTGTCCTCGTTGTCACATGGCAGTTGAGTCAGTACAACATTGCCTTTGGGAGTGCAGACAGGTGAGGACGATCTGGAAAGGTGTTGCTAGGATTTTCAGCATCTTTCATACAACACCTTTCTATATGACCTAGGATTCAGTGGCTTGGTTATCTCTTACTGGTCCACAGGTGTTTTTCGAGGACATGATCTAGATCCAGATTTCATTGTACGGCGACACTCAGTGGAGTCTTGTTCCCTCCAGGATGTTCCCCTCACTCCTTTCAGAGCTGCTCATGCCTTAGTAGACACGTCTTGGGAGATTTTGGCTAGCATTGCATCTTAGCATATTTGGAGAGCCAGGTGTACAAAGGCGATGGAGGGTATCCAGGTTCACCCTTCCTAGACTATGGCCAGTATTTGGACTGACACAGTTTACACTCTGATGGCCATTTGGGCGAGCATGTAGGGATCCTCCAAAGCAGCCATTGCCAGGAGAGTTACTTTTTCAGAGTTTGGAGGGGATCTCCTTTCTTCTATGAGTTTCCTTCAGGGTTGAGATGGCATTTTCAGCCTCCATCTTGGTTCTTTATTAGCTCACTTTGAGCTGTTTTTTACTCATGCATTGCATGATGTACTCCCCCATTTGAGCTTGCTCTCACGGTTTTCATTCATATTTAATTAAGTAATTTTCTTGAAAAAAATAAATGTGCGCCCTTGCTAGCAACGCAGTGTCCCAGGCTCACGAGGTACTGCCAACCTTGGCTTGCAGGCATATTTTACACATATTTGCGGGAGATATCCGCTCGATGTATAGGCCTCCGTCCTAGCTGTTAGCTCTTGTTCCGGATAGTCCCTAGGCATTGAGCTGGGATTGCCGGCAGGCTGGTCTGGGACAGCCTGACTTTTTCTCCTTGTATTTACCATCATCACCCCTATTTTGGCAGCTGATTTGGTTTTTTTCAAGCATTAATAGAAGTTTCCTTTCTTTCGAAAATAAATATAAAAGGAAGAGTCCACAAAGATTGGGTCGGTTGACCTTGAGTCCATCCTCTATAGAAACCTAATCAATAGGGCAGTGGACACTTGGCTTAGTGAGCTCCCAACGGATCCAATGCACCCTTATTGCTGCATCATGGTACTAGGCTTGCTTCATGATGTCCACGAGTGCATCCCATAGAGAGATGCCAAAGGCAACAACAATAGATCTGGATTCTGTTCCAGAGGACTCAGTTAGAGAATATGCCAGAAATGCAGTTATTTTATTTTTCCGAGGTCGGATGCCACCTGCTGCAGAGGTAGGCAATTGGTTGACCCACACACTGGCTGGCTCGTTTGTTCGGAAGGTACACTATGCAGCTAGAGGTTTTTTGGAGGTCCTTCTGGTAGATGAGATTCACAGACAAATGCTTTTGGAACATTCGCCATTCTTTTTTGGGCAGCAAATGGTGCACGTTTTGCCATGGTCTCCCACAAGGGACTTTTAGGCTTTGATCCGACACAGATGTCCGGTCTTTGTTAAAGTTGTAGACTTCCCGCAATGCACGGCTTCACTCTTGCCTAAAATTGCAGCGAGTTTAGGCAAAGTGGTTTGCCCACCGCGGCCTAACGGCAACTCTAATGGATTTTGCATTCTTTGGGATACTGATAATCCCACACCAGAGTCTTATTCAGTCACAGTGAACAATGTTAGCATGGGAAGTGCATTTTACAAATTGAAATGGGGATTATTTGCAGGGGCTTGCTTTGAATGTAAAAAATTTGGGCACATGGCTTCGCAATGTCCAATGAGTCAGCATAAAATGCCTCCTGCCACTTTGCCTGTACAGATGCCCAATAAGGATGCTCCTGCCTCTATTGGGAATAAAAATAACGGTAATAGACAATTTTTTTGTGAATCAGGATAAAGGCAAAGCTCCAGTGGTTTCAAATGGGACTGCTTCTTCCCCTTCACTTCCTGCTATTCAACCCTCAACAAAAGGACCAAAAACTCCAATTAATGGATGGCAAAGTCCAAGAAAAGTTATTTCTGTTCCACGACCTCCACCCCCTCGCACTTGGAATGGTGCATCTTCTAGTGGAAACTCTCCAGAGGTCAATTCAGGAATTGGGATCACATGGGCTGCAGTGACAGCTAGCAGAACCCTCTTTCCTGAAGAAGAGGTTGCTGCTTTGCTGTCTACTCCTCAGGCGGATGTTTCTTCTCAGGGAAGAGGCCTTGACCCTGAGGTAGAAAAGCAGGGTTGACATCCTGAAGGTTGCTGCTGTACATAGCTGTTTTCTTTCCTATAAATATCTGTAAATATGACTGCTCATATCAAATGTTTTACACTTAATGTTCAGGGGACGTGTGACAGTAGGAAATGGAAATATGTATGGCTGTATATCAATAGATTTCAGCCTGATATAGTGGCATTAAAAGAACACAATTAACATGTCTATGCAGGAAAGACAGGTCATTACTGTGGCTATGATATCTTCTATGCTGGGGAGCACTCTTTCTCAGGTGTAGTCTTTCTGATTAAGCATGAGCTTCAGCCAGTTATTGCTTTAAATGACAATCAAGGCAGATGGATTATTCTTCAATGCATCATTCAAGGCGAGGTGTTTGAGTTTGCTTCTGTCTATGCACCTCAATCTTCTCGGGATAGAAGTGCAATTTGGGATGCCATGCAACGATATCCATGGAGATATCATGCCTTTATATGTGGGGATTTCAATAATGCTCTGCAACATGGTGACAATACATCAGGAAATACTCATATGTTAACCCTTGAAAGGCATGCATGGTCTCAATTACTGATGCGCATCTTGATTTGGTTGATCTTTGGAAGGAATTGCAGCCTTTGTCACCAGGATACACTTTCCAACATAATGCCCTTTCTTCTTATCAGGCACGTCTGGATCATTGGTATAGTGTAGCTCCGCAACAAAATGATGATTTTACATGCAAAATGTGGATTGACTATGCCTTTGTGCATTCAGATCATGCACCGTTATGGTTGAGGTTATCTTTTTATGATATGCCAGATGATAGACTGCCTCAAAGGCGACATCTGATTGTCAACAATAGCTATTTGCAGCATGTTGTTTTCAAGGCAATGGTTACTGAAGCATATTAATCTTTGTCTTCTCAGAGCCACTTTGATATTGATAATGCATGGGATTCTTTTCTTTCCAAAATGCAAGTTATAATTAGAGGCTATGGCAAGTCTTACATGAAGACTCTGAGGGAAACTGTTGCTCTTGCCAAATTGACTTGTCAAGACCTCACTGAACTCAATCATCTTCGTCCCTTGTTCTTGCATGAGCAAACAACACTATGCCAAGCTAAACATTGTCTTCAAATCAATGATCACATGAAACTGGCTAAATGGGAGACTAGAGCAAGACAAAGAGCTTTTACAGATAAAGGTTGCCCTTCCAAACAATTTTTTAAAAGCTTGCATCAGAAGAGATTAAAAGCAAACATTTGCAGGGTGCTTCTACCTGATGGTTCATGGACTACATCACGGTCACAGCTTGCTTCTGTTTGTGTACATCATTTCTCTCAGCAGTTTGGTTCTGCAGATCCTCTCTCACAGCAAGTTTTGTCTGCAAGAAATTTACTTTTGCAGCATGTTTCTCCTATTATTTCCACTACTCAAGCTCTAGAATTGGAGAAACCTTTTACCGAGAGGGAATTGTTAGATGCAATCCAATCCTGTGGTAGATGGAAATCTCCAGGATGGGATGGTCTTACAGTTGAGTTTTTTCTAGAATATTGGCCTCTTTCGAAGCATACATTGCTGCATATGGTGAACTCTGCTTGGCAAAATCAGAAAATGCCAGACACATGGAAGAGAGGTCTTGTTGAACTCCTTTCAAAAAAGCAAATTTGTGAATCTTTGGCTGATTGGAGACCTATCACACTTATGCTAGTCATTTACAAATTTACTACCAAAATGATTGTTGATCGGCTAAAAGACTATCTACATGATGGGTTGCATCCAGCGCAATATGGTTTTGTTTCTTGTAGGCATATCACAGATAACATTGCTAATGCTTATGTTGGAATCGAATATGCCAAATATATGCAGCAGGATGTTTTGCTATTGCAAGTTGATATTGCCAAAGCTTTTGATAGTGTTAAGTGGGACTTTATTTCATCCACTATGCAGGCTTGGGATTTGGCACAAAAATGCAGCAAGTTATCAATTGGCTATATTAAGATAGTAAAGTTGCATGCATACTTTCAGGGGATATTTCTACAACCTGGACTCTTGGTTGTTCTGTTCAGCAAGGATGTCCCCTCAGTGCTTTACTGTTTGCCATATCCACTCATCCAATGCTTCAATATATGGACCACCTTTTGGACACTGGCATGTTGCACGGATTGGAAATTCCTGGCAGCCGTAGCATGATCGCTCAAGCATATGCTGATGATTCTTTCTTTACCCCGAAAAATACTCACAGCAACCTTCTACATATGGTTTGGCTGCTGGCCTTCATGTCGATTCTCAGAAATCAAAGCTACTGCCGTTGCATGCTAAAGACTGGCATAGTCTTTTGTGGCCTGGAAAAATTGTTCCAACTTCTCAATTGGTTCAACATCTTGGCTATCCACTAGGTTGGGGGCTCACTCGTTCTCAACAAACTGATTGGGTGCTCACAAAGTTGAGGGTAATACTTGAATACTAGAAGCTTGCAACTTGGCCATTACATATTCGATTGCGAATAACACAATCCATTTTGATAGCATACATACAATTCTATCTGCCTCTCATCATGTTCACTAAGGCAGATCTGGTTTCCTTTATGTCTGCTATCGTGGAGATTTTCTGGTGTTCAAAAAATGGCAAGAAAAGTCTCAGATTACTCTCTATGCATCGTCTCTGCTCTCCAAAGATGCACGGGGGTCTGAACATACTCAATATTCAAATGCACATACTTGCTCACAGGGGGGAAATGATGTTGCAGTTTATGCAAGGGGATCAGCCTTGGGCTTTCATGATCCGCTCTTATTTGTTGCATATTGATGCTTCTGCTTTTGGGCATTGGCAGCCTACACAGTGGGATTTTCTATTTGGCTCTATTCAAGGCAAGATCAGAGGCTGCCCTTTTGTCTCTCGTTTGCTTCTTGATTGGAAGCATATTTTATCCCACTTGGAATGGCATGGCAGGGATTCTTTGTCGGGAAATTCCTTGAGGGCTGAGAATATTTATTGGTTCAAAGTATTCCACCTTCCTTTGGCTATACAAGAACCCAGGCGTTCTTATTTTATATCTTTCAAAGGCATTTCTTCTGTGGCGGATGTACCTCAGGATGACGGCACTCTTTTATCTTTTTCTATGGCTGCTAGCAAATATGGTTTGGGAGCTCATTATCGTCCTTTATTGCATAAAATTTCCGAAATGCTCCAACCTTTCTTGCCGGTACCTCGTTTGGAACTTCAGGATAGGCTTGAAGATTGGACTCTGCATTCTTTTTCCTCTTCAGCCCGTCCTTTGAAGCTCTCACATATCACAGTGCCTTCTCTATATAAAGTGTTGTTACTTCCGCCTTAGATTTCTAACAGAGCAAATTTTGTTTGGCATATGGATCGCCCACTGAAGTGGTGGAGAAAGCGGCTGTGTCTCCTTTGGCATTATAAAGTCCCTCTTTGGCAATAGCTTTTCCTTTGGCGAGTCCTACTTGGCATTTTTCCATCTGGGCAGTTACTCGCGCATAGACATATTGCTCCGGCTGTTTGCCATAGATGTCTACATTTTGCTGAATCTGTGCTTCACATCTTTTGGCACTGTCCACACACTTTTGATTTCCTCGCTCTCATTCGACAGGTGCTTCGAGCGAGATTTCCTACTGTTACTTTTGGCAGGTTCTTCTGGTTATTTGGTTTTCATCCAGCTAGACAGGGTTTTCATTTATTTTTTGTTTGGCTGCGCTTCTGGGCATTGTGGACTCTATGGATGGACAGAAATCATAGAGTGTTTGGTGATCCTACTTTTCCATCTTTTGTTTTTTTCAAACGATCTCTGCGGCAATCGTTTTATGATTGTTTTCAGATTCATTTGATTGATCATGATGTATATATAGCTTATACTGAGGTTTTCAGTTGAGTAGTAGTTACTCCGCTTTTGAAGTAACTATGAATGTAATTATTTTACAGAAATAAAATATTTCTTGTCACAAAAAAAGTGTGTGTGTGTGTGTGGAGGATATCCTGCTGGATTCCCCCCCTAGTGACTTGTAATCATTTTCACTTTTCTAGTTTTCAGTTAGCTTCCTGGCTTTTCCTAGGAGCCTATTTGTAATCTTTTTTCTTTTATACTTCATGGTGGGTTTTCACCTCTTTTGAGGTTTCCCACAGAGAAATATCAGATTTCATTAAAAAAAAAAGTGTGTGTGTGACACGCCATTCTGATTGATGACAGGGCTTCGAGCTCATTTTCCATCGACTTCCTTTGGGAAGCAGTTTTGGTTGTTTGGAAGATATACTTCTATCCCAGAGTATGATCATTTCTTCTCCTAGTGTCGATATTGGGCTCTTTGGTCATTGTATCGTGCTCGTACCATTCAACTGTATGAGCACTCTTCAGTGAATGTCTTCCCATACTTTCGAGCTTCTTTGCTTCAGTCTCTACACGATGCTCATTCCTTTGGAGAGGCACAGTTGAAGTATTTAATTAGTTTTCAGTGTTGATAGTAGCTGTCCCCCTCCGGGACAGCTACAAATGTAGATGCTTTTAAATGCAAAATTTCTTTTACAAAAAAAAAGTGTGTGTTTGTGACACGTGCATTACATGGAAGATCTTCCTGCATCCCTGCTCGAAGTGTTCTTTCACTGATTTTAGCTTTGTTGTACTAGCTCTTCTTTGCTAGAGTAGCTATCACGTGTTTTCTTTTCAGCTTCTTCTAGCTTATGAGTAGTAGCTATCACACTTTGGGACAGCTATGAATGTACATTCTTCTTAATGAAGGTTCTTTTACCCAACAAAAAAAGCGTGTGTGTGCGACACCTCTACAATTATAGGCCATCTTGGCCTTTTGCAGACATTAATAAATCTTTCTTTCTTTCTTTATTCATTTGTCTCCGTTAACGTCGTAGTTTTGAGGATGCTCAAGGCAATGAGAATTGGATGAGGGCCATGAAGTCAAAATTAGATTCTATCTTGAAAAACAATATATGGGAACTGGTGGATTTGCCCATAGGGGAGAAAGTGATTGGGACAATGTGGGTTTATAAGATCAAGGGAAAGGTGATGATATCATTGACAGGCATAAGGCTAGGTTGGTTAACGAAGGCTATTCTCAGCAAAAGGGATAGATTATGATGGAACCTTTGCCCCCACTTCTAGGATGACAACAATCAGATGAGTTCTTTCATTGATTACTCATTTTGGGTGGAAAGTACATCAGTTTGATATCAAAACAGCCTTCCTCGATGGAGACTTTCATGAAGAAGTGTTTGTGAGTCATCTTGCTGGTTTTCAGATGCTTGGTCAGTAAGACAAGGTATGCAAGATACATAAGGCATTTCACGGGCTGAAACAAGCTCCATGGGCTTGGTATGAGAAAATTTATACGTATTTTTCCAGTTAGGGTCTACAGAATAGTCCAATTGAGAGGCACAAGTGAAGATAAAATTGCAAATTTCAAGAATAATCTTGAAGGTTGATTTGAGATTTCAGATTTGAGTCTGCTACACTTGATGAAGGCATTGCGCTCAAACAGTCAAATATATTCAAGGACTGTTACACATGTTCAATTTTTAGGACTGCAAGCGTGTTGAACTCCCTGCTAGGCTTGTTGCTGTCCATGCATGATGCAAGTGAACCTTTTCGTGATCGAGTTGAGGTTTGTGTGAGTATTAACCCTAGTTTGGGTCAACCTAGGGGTTTAGAATTTTGTCATGGTGACAGCCTTTGTATTCTTACTCTTGCAACTTCATTTCAAGAGAGCTCCATGTTTTTGCTTGCTCCACCATATCTGTCACAGCTGGAGACCCTGAACATGGGAAGAAAGTAAGGCTGTGTCATCTGCATATAGGAGAATCAGGACCGAGATGTTACTTAGCGAGGTTGTCAAGGTACCAAGATGGGAGACACTCAGTGTGAGTTTTACTACAATTGATTTCATCTTTTATAGTCCAGAGTCTGTGGACAGGGTACTGTGAACCTCTATAAAATACAGATGCTATAGGGAGCTCATGTTTTAGATAGGAAGCTTCTTCATTTTGGTCAAAAGTACATTTGCATGGATCATGAATTCTGTACCATCTCTTCTATATGCTTTTATTGGTACGTGATACTAGTAACCATGTTAAAATATGCTTGGGTTCTGTAAGGTGGGAGCTAGTTATATTGGTTGTCTGTTAGTCTTGATTATGGTAACAAGGCGTGCCGATTTTATTCATTTTTCTGTTGATTATATCTTTGTCAAATGTTTAGAACCTGTAGCCCCTTTGCAGACTTATCTCATCGTTGAAGATGATAAAAACTAGCTGGGATCAGTAGTCTGTCATGGTTTTTGGTGACGTCAATCCTGATAAATGGTGGTTATGGTTTTGCAGATTTTATTTGCTGACGCATTGTATGGGAAAAAGGAATACAGAAGAGCAATGGTAAGAAATTCAGTGCCTAGTATATATCATGCTCGAATCTGTTCTATTTTAACCCCCACAAATTTTGAAAGTTTGTTGATTTGTGCATATCATGTAACCTCAATTAGTCACAGCTTCTATGTGGCTTCTTGGAGCAGAATATCTACAGGCAGGCTCTTCAACAATTTAGAGTGAGTCCCAAACAAAGTGTAAATAGTGGAGGTAGAAATGCATTACCTGTTGGAACCAGAACATCAACTTCCAGTCCAACACATGCATCTGTGGTCAACGAGCACGATGTGAGTTTCTGTTCCCCTTGTGGTGGTGTATTGGGGGTGCACGGATATGTTGATAACCTCGAGCAATGTTAATGAGATGTTTAGTATTTTTTGTTGTCTTTCTCCCTAAATTTTTTTCCAGGTCATCACTAAAGCTTTAGCCTTTGAGAGTGTTTTCCATTTTTGACAATTATTTCCCATTCAATCCCCCTCTCTCCCCCCCCCCCCCGCCCCCCAAATCCCCTTGAAAGAGACCTCTATTAAGTATTGAAAAAGCCCCAAGGGCAGAGTGCTTAAGGCAAAAGTACACCATGCACCGGGAAAGGGTCAATGTCTGCTCAACAAAAAAGCCTGGTTAAAGTCCAAGACTGAGGGGGAAAGTGCCACCTCAAATCTGTAGTGACCTCTGAGTTACAGCCTCTCCATTCCCTGAGGAAAAAATTTTCTCCTGGCAAACCCAGCCCTGGAAGACCCCTGCATACTTGACCAAATGACCATCAAAGTCTGTCCAAATACTGGCCATGGTGTGAGAAGGGTGGACCTGGGAACTATCAAGTGTTGTGTGTTACGCTCTAGCCGAGGTAACATGACCTCGGAAGAATCAGTCGACATTTCCCTTAAAGGATCTATCTTTGTAATATATTTGTTTGCGCTTCATGTAATTGATCGGGAGGGATTTAATGTCAAGGTCCTAGGTGAGGGCTGATAGCACGAGACTAGGTAGATCTAAGGCCAAGGGCCTAGTGCAAAGATTGTGCCTAGGGGCAAAGGATTTAATGCATCCCAAGAGAGGGGTGAAATGTTGCATTAGGAAGGCCCTATATGGATGACATGTGGCATCTAGATCTATCTAGGGGATTGGGGCTTGCTGAGGCTAGAGAGAGAAGAGAAGGGAATTATTCACGTTGATTTTGAGAACGAAGATCCGTGTCTGCTCGTTAGCCTCAGCCAGATATGGCTGGGAGGTGATTCATGGTGCTGCTCCCATGATCTGTAGTAGAAACTAGGAAACAGTGCTTTACAAATTGGTATCAGAGCCCAAGGCTACGATTAGGATGGAATTGACGACCAGCGTGGTGATCAACGGGCGCCGGCTTACGGACTGGCTGAAGCTTCGATCGACAATGGCCTACGCAAGCTAGATAGGGGATAAGAAGGCCTTCACGTATAGAGTGGAGTATAGGTGGCGAGGCGACAGGCTGACCGCGATGGAGCTGCCGACGATGTCCTGATCGATGGCGCTCCCGTAACTACAACGGAAAGGAGGGTGTAGCTGGAACTCGGGAATTAGGCAGGCCTTTTGACGTTGACCGTCTATGATTGATCTTAGATTAACGGAGAGCCCATGCGGGGCAATCGACGAATAGTGAAGCGGTCTACGTTGACGGAGGCTTTTGAGTTGGTATCAGATTGCGACGGGCAGTGGGGCATCGGTGTAGCTAGTCCTAACTATTGGTCAAAAACCCCACACGACGGGCAGACTGCAACAACGCAGCGGACGATAGCGTGGAGCACATGATAGGCAAGGAATTGGGTCCTTTACGTGATCGACGACAGGCCTGGAGTGGTGCTGGAACGGATAGCAGTAGTTCGTGAGCGAGGAGATCATTTGGCACGTACGCTGTGATTTGGGACGCAGAGGCTGGCTAGCCCGTGGTTTGCTGATTTGGCACACGTGTGCTTTGAGTTCTCCAGCTCCGAGCACCCTGCTCGTAACCAGTGACTGGGGCTACGGCCGAGCGACAGTCTGGGACACAGATTGGGCGCAGAAGCGCAGGACTTGACCAGGGAGTTTTCTTTGATCTCCATTAGTTTCGTGTTGTTTTTTTTTCCTTCTCGATTTAGTAGGGTGATGCGCTACTTCCATAGACAGGATAATGTGAATGATCAGCATGCATGAGGCTTCAATGTTGTAGCAGGGACAGATTATGCCTGTGTGTATGCATGTGTGCTTCGATCAGAGTCAGTTTGTAGGAAATTCCCTAGTATAGGGAAAAGCGCCATCTGAGATATATGCCTGTATTAAATGCTTGATCAGTGTGAATGTGGGATTGTAGGAATTCCCTAGTATAGGGAATTGTGTCAGACTGTCAGTACGCTGAATTGTGTCAGCTTGTAAATACAGTTTTCTAGTGGTGGTTTAAAAAAAAAAAAACCCCCAAATCAAAACAAAATAAAAACAAACCAAAACACCCATTGAACGGAATGGAAGCAGAAGAAGGGGCTTCCAGGAGGGACCCTGGTGACAAGAGTCCGGCCGACCCAGCAGGGGTCGCGCCCAGTAGCTCACACTTTATCTGGCAGGATTGCATTGTTGGAGGATGCCTTGCAACAGCTGTTAGCGCAGCAATTACAGGCCAATGCAGGGCAGTCCGAACCTAGGAGAGCGATACAGAGTATGTCTGCCAGACCTTCTCGAGAGGAGAAGGGAAAGGCTCCAATGGAACCGGAGTCTAGCGTTCATACGGTCGAGCCTAGGAAGGCTAAAGTGCCAAATATTGCCAATTACAGACCGGAAAAGTATTCTGGTCGGATGAACGACCGTAGTTCCGATGTCATTGAGACCTGGTTGCACAAATGGGACGAGGCGTTCGCCATTTGTGAAATTAGAAATGACATCAAGAAGATCCGTGAGGCCACCCACATGTTTAGTGAGGTAGCGGATCGGTGGTGGATTAAATAACAAAAAGATGGTATAGCATCCACTACCTGGGAGGGGTTTAAAAGAGAGTTCAGGAAACACTTCTTACCTCCTGACGAAGCATCCCGAGCTTGGGATCAATATAGGAACCTTCGTCAGAGAAATTTATCAGTGGCAGAATTACACTGATAAGCTTCGAGAGAGTGTAATGAAGGTTGACGAACCCCTGCCTCAATCAATCCAAGTGAAAGATTTCATATTTGGATTGAATGATTGAATAAAAATGGAAGTTCGGGCTAAGTACGCGAACACGTTAGATGATGCAATAGCTATAGCCCTGAACTATGAGGATGCCAAGGGCAGCAAGTTAAGTAGGTTTGCACAGGTCGGAACCCAGTATGGGTATCCAAAGAAATCTGGGTTTAAGAAGAAGTGGGCTAGTAGAGGGAGTGGTTCGCAGCCGAGTGGTCAAGCCAAGCAGGCGAGACCGGCTGAAACTCCTAAATCGAGTACCACCATTGGAGTGAAAAGGAAAGTAACCCCAATGGCAGCCCGGGCTTGGTCTAAGTCTCCCTTGAACCCAGAACAAAGGGAAAAAGCGAGGAGAGAAGGCTTATGTTTTGGTTGCCTTCAGCCTCACCAGTGGAAGGATTGTCCACGTAACAAAGATCGTCGGATGGCTGAGATGGTGATCTCAGAGTGCGACGTGGAGATGCAGGGAAGTCCCAGAGCGGAAAAGATGCAGATTTAGCTAGCGGGATCTTCCCAGAGGTTAGTACCTTGTTTGTTATGTGTGTCTGTTGCTAAGCTAGTGACGAGTGCACCTGATAACATCCTATCTAAGCCCGCAGCAACGGGACATACAGCCTTTAATGATACGGAGTTAATTAAAATGAAAGGGCAAGTGGCCAATCATGATGTCATTGTGTTGTTTGACTCGGCGTCAACTCACAATGTGATTAACTCCAAGCTCGTGAAGAGGCTGAAATTAAAGACAAGTCCATCTGACTATGCGTATACAATCAGGATGGCAGATGGAAGTTCAACTGAAGTATGGGACCAAAGGGTTACCCAGTTGGAGCTTCGGATTCAGGACTATACTGAGAAGCTTGATTTTGAAATGACCAAGCTTGCTCATGCAGATATAGCCCTGGGTATGGCGTGGCATTCTAAGAAGAATCCAGCCATTGATTGGAAAAAGCACGTATATCAATTCAAGATGAATGATGTGCTTTATGTCTTGCGAGGTGAAAAAGATATACCTCAGGGACCGTTGGTTTCCGTGATGGAAATCCGAAAAGCTCAGGAAGAGTTTTTATTCCTTTGCACAACATCGGTAGAGCCGGTTGATGATTCTTCGGCTAGCACTGATGTTACGCAAAGTGGTGAGATGGCCAAGCTGGCTAATCTTATAACAGAGGAGTTCTCTGACTGTTTTAGGGATGAACTACCTTATGGGTTACCTCCAGAGCGGAAAGTTCAACATAAGATTGAACTGATCCCGGGGGCAGAGCTTGTAAATAGACCTCCCTATAGAATGAGTTTTATTGAAGAGGCGGAGGTGCGTAGACAACTGGAAGAATACCTCAAGTTGGGGCAGATTCAACCAAGTTTCTCACCTTTTGCTTCACCAGTGATATTAAAGAAGAAAAAGGATGATACGTTTCGCCTCTGTATAGATTACAGAGCATTGAATAATATTACTGTTAAGCACAGGTATCCGATGGCTCGGATTGATGATTTGCTAGATGCATTACATGGAGCCGTGATTTTCAGCAAGATAGATCTTAAGTGTGGCTACCATCAGATCCGGATTAGAGCCGAGGATGTGCATAAAACCGCTTTCAGAAGCAGGTTTGGTCATTATGAGTTTTTGGTAATGCCCTTCGGACTTACCAATGCTCCAGCGACCTTCGTCATGCTGATGAACGATTTACTACATCCGTATATCGAAAAGTTCGTAGTACATTTTATTGACGATATCCTGATATTCAATAAAAGTATTACTGAGCATCGTGAACACTTAAGAGTAGTGTTCAGTACTTTGAGGAAAGCTAGTCTTTATGTAAATAAAAATAAAACTATACTGTGTATGGTTAGGCTTGAATATTTAGGATTCATAATTACTCCACAGGGGGTAGAAATGGATCTGAAGAAAGTGGCTGCGATACTAACTTGGCCAATCCCTCAGAGTCTGACCGCATTGCGATCATTCTTGGGATTTGTCCAGTTTTATAGAAGGCATATCAAAGGATATTCCGGAATAGTATCACCATTGACTGATCTGACCTCAGATAAAGTACCTTTTATTGGGGGACAGAATCAACAAGAAAGTTTTAACACCATAAAACAAGCTGTGGTCACAGGACCGGTGTTAAAAATAGTTGATCCCCAGAAATCGTTGTTCCTAGAAACCGATGCAAGTGGCATTGCGGTAGGAGCAGTTCTCCTTCAAGAGGGAAGGCCAGTGGCCTTTGAAAGCAAGAAGCTTTCTCCCTCTCAAAGGAATTGGCCAACTCATGAATTAGAGTTGTACGTTGCTATCCATGCTTTGAAAACATGGAGGCATTATTTGTATGGTTCAGAGTTTTATGTGGATGTGGATCATGATACTCTGAAACATTTTTGTAAACAGCCTGACTTGAGGGGCCGCCAAGCTAGGTGGGCAGAGCTCATGCAGGAGTTTAATCTAACGATTCGGTACCGAAGAGGAAAGGACAATAAGGTTGCTGATGCGTTGTCTGGCATTATGCACAACCTGACTTTCACGGTATTAGAGAGTGCTCTAATGACCGAGATCAGAGAAACTCAAAAGGTGGACGAGTTTGTCCAGAGCTTATGGCCTAAGGCTCATGTGTTAAAACCCGGGGAAAATGGAAAGGATGACCTGGCATC
Source organism: Dipteris shenzhenensis (assembly GCF_047967505.1). Classification (NCBI taxonomy): domain Eukaryota; kingdom Viridiplantae; phylum Streptophyta; class Polypodiopsida; order Gleicheniales; family Dipteridaceae; genus Dipteris; species Dipteris shenzhenensis. The sequence goes on from NC_141597.1 coordinate 46,783,625, forward strand.
CAGAAAAGGCCAAACTTATGCAAGATATACCATTAGGGATGGTATGCTAGTTAGAAATGGCAAGGTTGTAGTACCTAGTCAGAATGATCTCAGGCAGAGAGTCATTCGACAATGCCATGATAGCCCGTGTGCGGGACATCCAGGAGTCGAGAAGACATATGATCTCGTGAAGCGAGATTTCTTTTCGCCAAAGATGAAAAAGCATATTCATGAATATGTGACACGGTGTTTCTCGTGTCAGGTAAGTAAGGCCGAGCGGGTGAAGCCACCCGGACTTTTACAACCCTTGGAAATACCACTAAGTAAGTGGGAGAGCATTTCCATGGACTTTATTGTGCCTACGACACAAGGAGGGTATGATTCTATCCTTGTGGTGGTTGATCGTCTAATCAAGATGGTTCACTTCATTCCGACTAGAGAGTCTGTTAGTGCCCCGCAAGTGGCGGATTTGTTCATTAAACATATATTTCGTCTGCATGGATTGCCTAGATCCATAGTGTTAGACCGAGATGTCATATTTACCGGTCATTTTTGGACAGCGGTATTTGAGACACTAAGGACTGAGTTGGGAATGAGTAGTGGGGATCATTCTGAGACGGATGGTCAGACGGAGAGAGTCAACCAAACTTTAGAGGATATGCTGAGAGCATATGTGTCGTTGAGGCAACATACGTGGGACAAGTGGTTGCCATTGTTGGAGTTTGCCTACAATGATAGAAAACATTCCTCTATTGGGTTCAGTCCGTTTGAGCTGAACTATGGTTATAGACCAGCCAATCCAACTATAGTTGGAGTACCTCAGAAACTAGTGCCGCGAACTTTGTAGTTCAGATGCGGGAGATGCTAGCATTTGTGAGAGCTAATATCCGCCAGGGGATGGATAGAGCCAAGGTGTATGCGGATGAAAACCGGTCTATAACAGTATTTAAGGAAGGAGAAAAAGTTTTTCTCAGAGTTCCTTCGCACTCGAAGTCGTTGACTTCAGGAGAGTGTGCTAAGTTATCACCTCGATACTGTGGGCCGTGGTTAATTCTAAAGAGAATAGGCAGTGTAGCCTATAAATTAGAATTGCCACAGGGGTGTAAGGTGCACCCGGTTTTTCATGTTTCGCGCTTAAAGAAATTTTTACATACAGATGACTCACTAATCGAAGGTGTGGTTTTGTTTCAGGAGATAGAGGATATTGCAAGGCGCAAATCAACAAGAATCCTGGACCGAGGAACAATGCAAATACAAAATCGGAAGATACCCACGGTGTTGGTTGCATGGCATGGTCAACCTCTATCCGAAGCTACCTGGGAATCCGTATATCAGTTGCGGAGAGTGTTCCCAGACTTTATCATCGAGGACGCTGATGTCTGAAGAAGGAAGGATTGTTACACTCTAGCCGAGGTAACATGACCTCGGAAGAATCAGTCGACATTTCCCTTAAAGGATCTATCTTTGTAATATATTTGTTTGCGCTTCATGTAATTGATCGGGAGGGATTTAATGTCAAGGTCCTAGGTGAGGGCTGATAGCACGAGACTAGGTAGATCTAAGGCCAAGGGCCTAGTGCAAAGATTGTGCCTAGGGGCAAAGGATTTAATGCATCCCAAGAGAGGGGTGAAATGTTGCATTAGGAAGGCCCTATATGGATGACATGTGGCATCTAGATCTATCTAGGGAATTGGGGCTTGCTGAGGCTAGAGAGAGAAGAGAAGGGAATTATTCACGTTGATTTTGAGAACGAAGATCTCTGTCTGCTCGTTAGCCTTAGCGAGATATGGCTGTGTTGTGCATCTAGATCTCTAGATGTGCTAGGTTGAAAGGCTCGCTATGATCTCCTAGCACGTCTCCACAGGCTTGTGCAAGTCTATAAGGAGAGGAGAGAACAACATCCAGAGAGCAAAACCCAACCAAATGATGCTGAAACGAAAAGCCCAAGAGAAGCTATGCATCTGATAGATCACCTGAGGTCCCAATAGAGAGTGCTAAGTCACTAAGCCCTAGGTGATGAAGAAATCAAATGTACTCACCCTTTTAGACAACCCTGGCTGTTTGCAGCAGATAGGCAACATGGGCAAGAAGAAGGCTCGAACCCTGACCTCCACTGATTCAATCGCTTCATGAATAGAAAGCCAAAAGAAAAGAGTGATTTTTCTATTCCTGAGAGCTTCGAGAGCCTTCCAAAATTCTGAAACTCCTTCCAGTGAGATGCTCTGGAGGGCTTCCATCACCTAACACTGAAACCTCTTGGCATTGCTAACAGTTTAGTGGAAGATGGGAGGCTCTTTTCATGGTTTCCTCCATCAATCCACTCCAACTTCACAAGATCCCAGTGCAAGTACTTTATGTGGACATCCCAAAATCCAAATCCTTTATGAGCCCAAAGGAATGTCCTCGGGACATGGATCTAAATACCAGCCAGAAGCCAAAAGCATCGCTACACATGGCCCACAATCTTGACTGGCTAAAAGCCCTCTGTATCTCACTGTAGATTATGAAATGAAGTGGGATGACTGTCCTCGAACCATCCATCTAAGCCAACAAATATACCTTGAACTGATTTATTATCCAGTTTTCTTTTGCTGGTATCATGAATACAAGCATAAGCGTAATGATGAAGTTGTCCCACAAGTCTGGAAGAGTGGTGAGAAGAAGATCAACTCGCTATGGATCAGGCATCTTCTCACCAAGCATTGCTAGTTGATCTATCAGGTCTTTGAGCTGATTCAAATGGTCATTTACGTTGTGACTCTCTCGCATTATTGTAAGTCTACTCAATTATCTTTCAATGATTAATGACTAAGGCTTTTTGCGTATAGCATATTCATAGGTGGTTTGTAATGTCTTCCAGGCTTCAGCTGGAGTTTGCAGGTTTCTAACTATAGGGACTATGTTATCCTTGATGCTCAGATTTGTGACTCTTCTCATCATCACTCCCGAAGTTATCTCTTGGACGTTTTTTAGTCCCATTAATTGTAACCCATAACTTTCGAGCTTTGAGAATATGCTTGAGTTTCCAGATGCGATAGTTGGTTTCATCCAACCTAGCACCTTCTGGAAGGGAACATTCAATGGCTTGACTCATTGTGCCTTAACATGCATATCACATAGGCTATGTGAGTGTGGTGTGTGCTGTAATAGGGCAGATCAAGCAAATGAAAGTAATGACACCTAAGCAAATGATTGATACTTTCTAATTGAAGCACAATCGAATGAGATACCCATGGCTTAAGCCTTTATTTCTATTGAAGGTGACTAGGAATTATGACGTTGCTCGCCCTCGAACCCGAAACCACCTCCAAGCAACTGGTGCTCTTCTCTTAGTGCGACAGGATCTCTTGGCTATTGTAAGCTCCTTGTGAGAGGATAACAAGGTATGTGATGATTACATGTGAGTAGCTTTTGATGACAAGGATCAAGTGGGTAAAAGAGGGCCCAAGTTATGCAACTGGCTGCCTTGCTCTCTGAAAATAGAGGATCTACAAATGTAAGTGGCTGGTTCTCTAAGAAAAAGCAAATACACAATGAATGCGTCTTCATAAGCCCTCAATGTGAGGCACTTGTGGATCTCAAGAAGCACAGAAAACACTTGCAAGTGGCGAGGATAGGGGGAAATATTTGATGGTGAGGCTAATGTGGCCTTATAACCACTCAAAATAGGCGGCACACTTCAACTAGGGTTTGTGGTGACCTCAGTTTTTGTTTTCCGCCAAAAAAACAGACTGCAATGGCTCAAAACAAACTTTCGTCGAGTCCGTCAGGTTTCATTGACAAAAAAAATGGGATTCTCTCGATGGAGATTTAAATGTCCGTTTTCCTTCCTTTTCCCCTTGTTTCTTTGGAGCTAGGGCAGCTTTGTCCTTTAGTGTTGTTGATGCAAGATCCCCCCCCCCAAAAAAAAAAGACTTCTATTAAGTATGGAAAAAACCTACAGAGCAAGCTCGAAGCAGAAGTACATCATGCATGGCATGAACAAAAAGACCAACCAAAATGGGTCAACAGAGAACCTTAGTACAAGCTTTAAAGAAACCAAGGTGGAGCCTGAAAGTGCCACATCAATCTTGCTATAGACGTAGAGAAGAAGGGAGAGCCCCTCCATGCCCTAAGGAAAATATCCCTCCTGGTAGAGGCCTCTCCAGAACCCTGCTTGGTTGCCCAACTGGCCATCAAAGTGTCTCTGGTATCAGTCCAAATACTGGCCAAAGTATGGGAGGGATAGACCCGATGCAGGATTTTCCTCATGGGTTTGTGCCCTCTTTTGCGTGTTTGCCTCTTTTTTTATTTGCAGGTTCAAGCATCAAGAATTTCCGCTTCTTCTTAGTATGAATCTTTGTTGCTTCTGCTTGAGACTTCGATTGTCTGATTGTTGATTCTGCTTGCAAAGCAAGTATGGACTGCAAAGCCTATGCAGGTATCACATGTTGTCTTTCAAAAATTTGGCCTGTTTCTCTTAGCTCTGGAAGCACCGCTTTCAAATCTTTGATTTGTCTCACTCAGAAAAGGACACGCTGCCTAAGTTTCTTTTCAATGTCTTTTCTGGAAAAAGTTTCTTTTTAGTATGGTTGTAAAGTGCCACCGCGATGATCAACGTATACAACAGTTTACCCCTTTGGATTGCACACTTTCACGCTCATCACTACTAGCTTGATGTGAGGCCTTGTTGTCGTTGCTTAATTTCATAGGGCTGATTGCCATTTGCAATGAGCTTATATTTGTCGAAAGACTTTGAACTTGGGACGAGGAAGTGCCTTTGTAAACATATCTGCTATGTTGTCCTCTGTGGGAAGATAGGACAACTCTATGTTTCTTGCTGACAACCGCTCCCGAACATAATGATAGTGAACTTCAATATGCTTCGTACGCGCATGAAACACTGGGTTACGCGCAATGGCCAAAGCACTCTGGCTATCAATGTAGACAATAGTGGAGGATGTCTGGCGAATACCAAGATCTGTAAGTAACTGTCGAAGCCAAACACACTCTACTGTAGCGGTGAAAGCTACCCTGTGCTCAGCCTCACAGCTAGACGTGGCAACTGTTGGTTGCTTCTTGCTGAGCCAAGAGATACATGAATTGCCAAGCAAAAAACAATTGCCAGTATGTGACACTGCGGTGTCGGAACATCCTGCCCAGTCACTATCCGTGTAAGCATGCATGGTAAGTGAACCCTGATCACCATAGAAGAGGGCTAAATCCTGAGTGCCTCTGAGATATCTGAAGACTCTCTTCACTGTCTGCCAATGCTGTGAACTGGGCATGTGCATGAATCTGCTGAGCTGAGATACTGCATACTGCAAGTCAGGTCTGGTGTGACATAAATAAATAAGGCATCCAACAGCCTGCTGATAAAGAGTGAGATCGCATGGTGGGCTCCCGATGGTGCTCATGATCTCGTCTGTCCACCCAGATCCTGCCCGAACTCTGCTAGAAACTCTCCTGTAAAGTGCCATGATAGCCCAAATGATCTCCTGGTCATAGCCCAAGTCCTGTAGGCACCGTATGAGGCAGGCTCTCGGAACCGTGTCAAATGCCTTGCAGAAATCCACAAAGCAAGAGTGAGCAAGAGTGAGAGCTGAACGTAGGTCTATTGAATAGTGGCCTGAAATGAAGTGTAGTACAAAAGAGAAGTGGGGGGTTTTGTCTAAGTGACAAAACCCTATCTTATCCACTAACCATAGTTAGGGATTAGACTGTGGTTAGGGGGCAAAACCTCTATGAGGGAAAAGTGAAGATGCAAGACATGGAAATGGAATGGAAAGGAAAAGCAAGACTAGGAAAGCATAATGGAAATTAAATAATGCGAGAAAGAAATATACAACTAAGCAAAGTACTTACATGATCAAGAAAGGCATGAGGCTTGATGAAAATGACAATGAAAGTACAATGCCTTCATAGGATAGGCACACACACTCTAAGTGTCAAATGTGTATGGGATAAGTCCCATAGTGACACATGGCACTCTAGGATATAAAGTAGTATAGTACTACTCTGGAACACACTAAAAGTCACTCAAATTGACTCCATTTCCTAACACCCCCCATGGAGGAAAGGTGAGGGACTACTGGAATGGAACCAAGAACAGAATATGACAATGATGGTCATCAAAATTGTGCATGTCGGTCTAGAACTAGACATGGCTCCCACACAATCTCAGAGGCAAGTGAGCACGGCTCAGAGTTTAGTGAGCATAACATAGAAATCTCATCTAGCATGGCTCAGAGGCTCATCATGCATGGATGCATGATCAACTCAGAGGTCTAGGAGACCAATGCACCAACAAATAGACCTATCAAAGCCAAAAATACATGGCTCCCACAGTACATCCCCACCTGGCTCCAAAGACTAATGAGGAACATGGAGCCACACACCAAAAATATAAAAGAAATATATCATTTTTGGAGGACTATCCAAGGCAGAGGACCTTTATTGACTCAACACACATGATTTATTGCATTGATTTTTGGGAAACACCCCCAGGGCAGAGTACCCAAATATATTATGCTTTAGAAAGCAAAATCATGATCTCCATCAACCTCTAGATGCGGGAGACAGACTGTAAGAGCATGATCCTGTGTCGGTGGGTCATCTTCATCTGCATCATCACCAGTGGCGGATGCCACCCAATTGGCATGATCGTTGGATTGTTGTTGAGCAAGCTTCTGGTAACACCTATCCTCCATATGATCGAGCTTGTTGCAGTAAGTGCACTTGAATGACTTGAATGTCTTTCCTCGTGCTGGTGGAGTCGATGGCCTAAGTCTCCATTTGCTGGTGGAGGCAAGTGCCTGTGTAGTATCCGCTAAATAGGATGGAGATTCTTTGTTGAGGCGATCCTTTTCAAGCAAAAGAGACCCCATATCTTCGAATGTAGTCGATGCAATGCGAAGTACTTCAAGGGCATTGTCAAAGGGAGAAATCCCTTCCATACTTGTCATCAGGACAGCCATATTGTCCTTGTCATCCGGGCAACACTTCAAATTGGAGAGTTGTTGAACTAAAGATTGAATTTTTGCTATGTGCGCACTCAAAGTATCAGACTCTTCCATTTTCAGCTTATAAAATTGCATTTTCAGAAATACCTTGGAGTTGGTGATCTTGTTACCAAATATATTCTCGAGGCGTGCCCAAATCTCCTTTGCCTTGGACTTGAAGTCGATGTGATGAATCAATGAATCATGTAGGCAAAGCCCGATGATTGCAATGGCCCTCGAATTGTGTTGCTTCCAAATCTTTCATGTTTGAAGCTCCGTTGATGCCTCAAGTGCTTCATCATCTTCAATGGCATCCCAAACATTCTCCTTCATGAGAAGGAGTTGTACTTTTGTTTGCCATGTGGGAAATCCGTCTCCCTTGAATTTGTCCACAAGGAGAGAGTTGGTGGAAAGCGAACCTATAAAGCTGGCAGCTAGGAGAGAGAAGAGTGATGGATAGAATGAAGGGCACAAGCGAGCTGAGGGAGAAGTGGAGGACTAAGGAAGAAATGGAAGAAATGGCGGGTAAAAGGAAAAAAAAAAGGCAGGCACAATGGAGATGTAGGAGAGGAAGAAATGGCGGGCATAATATAGGCACCAACTTGCGGGCAGCAGCTCCAAGAGAATATCATGCAAAAGGAGGAAATGGCGGGCTAGAACAGAGGTCAACGATGAAGAGGATGGACAGCTCCACGTTGAGCTGGCTGCATCATGCTTGGGCTGTCAAATCATTGAGCTCCAGAACAAAACTCACGTGCAGAAACAAATTTCGTCACTTCTTGCAAGGGTTGTAACTTTTCACAGAAAACTCAGATTGCAATGATGTAAAAACAAAATTTGTAGTACTCAAGGTCCTCTACAACTTTGCTGAAGACACAAAGCCGTGATTCTGCTTCTAGATCCGGATAGAAGCGTCACATCGTCCGCAGGTCACCGAAAGATGTAGTTGAAGGAAGGAGAAGAGAGGTGGCAGATCATGGCGTGGAGAAGAGAGCTCTAGATGGAATTGGAGAAGCCATTCCTCCAAGGGGAATGAGAGAGAGAGGCTTCAATGTCCTCAATCTCTTACCTCAACCTCTTGGAAGATAGTCTAGCTCTGATACCATATGAAGATGGAAAACATGGAATGGAATGGAAAGGAAAAGCAAGACTAGGAAAGCATAATGGAAATGAAATAATGCGAGAAAGAAATATACAACTAAGTAAAGTACTTACATGATCAAGAAAGGCATGAGGCTTGATGAAAATGACAATGAAAGTACAATGCCTTTATAGGATAGGCACACACACTTTAAGTGTCAAATGTGTATGGGATAAGTCCCATAGTGACACATGGCACTCTAGGATAGAAAGTAGTATAGTACTACTCTAGAACACACTAAAAGTCACTCAAATTGACTCCATTTCCTAACAAAAATTGCCCCTAACCCACTCATTACATTACATTGGCCACTGTCTAGAATATGATAATAATTCTAACATGAGTCCCATCCTTGGAAAGGAAAACGTGTGCATCTTCTTCGACAAGCATTCGTACAAATGTGCTTTGAGAGTACATGTATTTTTTGGAGGGTCTATCACCTTGTCTTGTATCTTAACCAAAATATAATAAAAACTGTTGTTCTCCAAAAATCATTTTTCATAGAAAACAATGCTGGTGGTCATGTGGTAGGAAGTCATTTGGAGTCTAGCAAACAAGCAAGGATCATTTGGAAGGGGATCACTAGACTACTCAGCACCTTTAATCATTCTCCTTTCTTCACGACCTGGGCTCGGTAGCATGGCTCTCTCCTTTCGAGGCTCCTAAAGAGGCCTTTTTGTTCATGTTAAGCCTAGAGGCGTCTGAAAGTGACTTGCAACAAAAAGGCACAAGCATTTTCCATATATGTGGTATCTTCGAGTAGTTTCACATCAATTTATATGTGTCTCACACATTTCGTGCTAACAATTTTATAGTTTTGAGCATCTAAACAGTCAGAATTGCCCTTGCAAGGTGTCCTTTCTTCTATGCGTCTCTTATTGGCATGGTGTGGCACTTGTCAGCCACAGCCTTGGTTTCTTCCAACATTTGCATATCCTCAGATATGAATCAACTGCTACCTTTTCCTCAATAACAGCCCTTCTCTCATGAGGGTCAAGATTATATAGTGTTTGGGTAAGTATTCTAGTAAGTACAATGCTGTTGTCATGCTGGAAGTCGTATATGAAACAACGATAACCATCAAATATCACTTTGTAGCCATTTACTACATCACCTGTGACTGAAATGACTTCCACTTGACCAATGCCTCTCACCAGATAAGATGCATTATTGACACATGTAACTATGGCCCTCTTACGTGTGGATGTTTTTGTCGAAGCTATACTTATAGATTAATATAAAATCCTGATGAAAGTTTATCAAGCTAGCTTTTTTAGTTTGACAAATATGATAGAACATAGTATGCTTGTATAATTTTCTTTTGAATTTTGAAGTAAGAGATGTAAATCCTGGCAAAACTTTAAAAATTTTCACATAAAAGCTTCAAATTCTAGCAAATGTTTCAAACCTTTATGCACACAAACTTTCAACACCAATATAAAGTTTTCAACACCACTATAAAGTTTCCTTAGCAAAACTAACATGAAAAATTAATCCATGATCCAAAGACAAAGAGTTTCTTGCAAGAGGTGAAGTGCTTGGAAGCACTATCAAAATACCAATCTGACATAGACTCAGCCACAAATAAAGCTGCATCATGCTTGGAAGGATTGCAATGGCATGTGAGAACAAATGCCATCATCACTAGCAATATTTTTCTGTGTCATGGCTGTGATCACCTGCAGTAGGAGCATCTAAAATTGCAAATACTTGCTACTTCTTCTCTTCTGAAGCAATGCACTTTTGGCATTTTGAAATGTCATGTCCAGGCTTTGTGCAATAATTGCATCTCTTTTTCTTCTTGCCATAACCCTTGCTAGAAGGAGATGAGGTACTAGCATTATCCTTAGGCTTGCTGAAATTGTTGCACTCCTTGCCTTTGCCTTACTAATTGTACTAACTGTCCTGATCTAGCCTATAAGGATCATACCAGGAAAAATGTTGGTTGGGAGGTGAACGCTACGCCAAGAATCTTACTCAAGGTGGTTAGTTTAAGGTTGATGGCCTTAACAGACATTTAACTAGTAGCAGAAGTGCAGTTCGAATGTGCATAGTGAGCTTTATCACGTATCATCCATCAGTGATATGAGCTTTATGCAAGCCTGGGTGGAATACCATTGGGAATCTTGGTGTTAGTGAAACCCTTTGGACTAGGCTACTATCGCCCTTGCTTTGCTCCATGGGATGGTGTGTCATGAGGTAGTTTGATGCTATGATGCTGCAACGCGTGATGTTTTTGGAGGATAGGATCATGCTTCCATGTCTTGTGGATCCAATTAGTGTGGGCATCTCTTATGTGAAGAAGAACTTTGTAACCACCTGTTGTGTCGAGGTCCGTATTACTGCATGTCTCATGATTTTGGATAGGTAATTGGTGGCCCCGAATGCCGAGAGAGTATCAGTGTGTTGGCCAAGCTGGTTAGTGATTGAATTCATATCGTTCTAATACTAATTGGGTTGGGTTGGGTTGGGTTGTGTCGTGTCGTGTCTGCGTGTGTGTGCGCGCACGCGTGGAAGTTTTTTATTACTGTTTTTTGGAAGTTTCTTGTTACTGTTTTTAGATATGAGTAGTAGCTGTCCCCTCTGGGAAGGCTATGAATGTAAACGCTTTCTTAATGCAAAATTTCTTTTACTAAAAAAAAAAACTGCGTGCGCACGTGCCCGCACACTTGCTGCTAAATGAATGAAGAAAATAGAAGAGAGTATGTATGTGTATCCTCGTACATGTGTAAGTTGTCCTATTTTATTATGTTAGCCACTTGCTAAGCAAAATCCCCTATGTGAAGTTAAACATCCTATGTTCTGTAATGGTAACTCATCTAAATTGTCCGCCATTAATTCTTAATCTTCTACGGGGTACATGTATTCTTATATCTTGCAATATTGTACTGACCACAGTCTTATAACAGGTGAAATACAAAATTGGGCTTTGCCATCTAGCAGTCAACGATGCACGCTCTGCCCTCTCAGAGGTTTGCATGATCCCTCAATAGTGTTGGCTTGTGTCAGCAGGGAATTCCCAAGGTCATTGGTCTCTATTATTCAGATTGATGTACAAGCCTGACTCAATATGCTTGAGAGTTGTTTTCCATTGGTTATTGCTGTTTTTTATGCAGATGGAAGGGATTCCATCCAAAGCAAGGACCTTACGTATAAATCTGACCCTAGCTCAGCTATATCGGATCACTGGATATGAGAGAGCTGCAATCGCACTTTATAAAGAATGCTTGAGGTTTTAGTTCGTACCATTGGTTTGTTCCTTAAAGAGGTTACTTCTTTAAAATTATTCCTCCTTGCTGAAAATTCATGAAATTAAAATGGATTCTTTTGCCATCCCCTTGTATAACCAGAGAGAGAGAGAGAGAGAGAGAGAGAGAGAGAGAGAGAGAGAGAGAGGTAGGTACCTTTGGGAGGCCTCGTGGGCCTACTATTTAAAGGCAACCATATGAGCCACTATGGGCTGAAGAAAAGGACTCGCTAAGGCCCTTGCTGAGTGCTATGCTATCAGAACTCAAAACTCAGAAACTAGTAAACTTGTACTCAAAGCTAGTACCCAAAAACTAGTACTCAAAATATAAGGTGCCATGGTGGCCCTCTTGTGGCTGCGAAGATGTCTCATATCTGTGTCTTTTGGGTTGTCTCTCGTTTTGGAGGGGTGCATGGTCTCCGTTATCTCTGTATCCGGTGGGCCAATCAGACTCCTAGGCCAGTGTCATCTCCTATTGACTAATCTGCTGCACTTAAGTCTCTTTGTGTCGCCACATCTCCATCAAATGTGGCCAACGCAAAGCTGGTCATGAAAGTGGATCAATTGGGAGAGTTGCCCAAAACCATGTCCCTCCTGAAAGAGAAAGTGGTACAATTGGTATACTGGGCAAGTGCATAGGAAGGGATCCTCTTTCTCTACTTGTGCCAGTGTGTATAGCCTACATGTCCTCTGCTCCCTAGGGGTTCTTGTGGCTCTCCCTGCCTTGATCCTCAGCTAGTAGGATGAGACCCACGTTTGTCCGATGGCAATCCTCAAGGCGTGTGAGACTTTCTATCCTCTAGATATTGAGGTCTGATAAAATACTCTCAAGAAATAGTCGTGGTAGAATTGGACCTTGGTGGGAAACTCTTGCTTGCCCCCCCCCCCCCCCCCCCCCCTCCCCGAAGTCCACGATGTGTAGAGCTAGAGTAGATCCAACTGAAACATATCGTGAGAGTACAAACCCGGCTTTGGCTAGTCGTCTAGAGTCTCTAGTGTCACCCTCGGTAGTCTCCAGCTAAGTAGGGTCCAAACCTTGTGAAGATATGTCACCTTTTGGAAGATCGTATCAATGTGGAGTGGTGTCATAGCGAACTCTGCTTGTAAGATTCGGTGAGGAACCAAGGGATGTGATTGTCAGCATAGGGACTGCTCTGGTAGTCGAAAATCAGCAAGGCGATTTGTTAGAACAGCCCTGGGGCACTTTCCTAGTCTATGAGTTGCCTGTCTCTATCTTTCTCCCCTCCAATTGAATTTCGACTTTTCTGCTTGCTTCCCAAGCCAGCTTGCCAAACATGGCCCAAGTGGAGCTATTTTTAGTAGTGGGATTTTTACCCCTTTCTTGCCCTTCCGCTCCTTGCCTTGGCCCATGGAATTAATACCCTAGATTAGCCCTTTTTACAATTCTAATCAATGAGAGGCCAAAGGTATTCACAGGTCTGGAAAATTCATGTCCCCGTGACATTGACCATGATAAATAGCACTTGATAGATTAGTATGTGGCATTATGTCGTTTTAAATCTTGAACTGGATTTGTATGAGTTTGTGAATCAGTCTGTAGCGCAATGTAAAAGAATAAGTAAAAATCCATCAAGTGGTAGGTAGCTTTCTCAAGCAAGGCTCCTTCACACTCCAGCGCCAGAGGTACTTCATAGGAATTCATTTTCAGTTCTTGTAGACTTGGCTGAGTTTGAGGCAGAGGAGCCCTCCACGCTTGGGGAGCATGTCTTCCAGGACAGAGTTTCCCCCTCAGCAGGGGGGCCAACTTCATCCAGGTGTTATTGGGGGTCCCATGGACATTCTGATGATTCAGGAACACAAATTGGATGCCAGGGATTGTTCCAAGGCGGGTAGCCTTCTTTCAGGCCATACTTTTTGGTCACTCACCTTGGGCATTAGGGGAGGTACTTGCATTTCTGTTTCTTCTTCTATACTCCCCTTGGTAATTGGACACGGGATCATAGTCTCTTCCAGAGCTCAGTGGATTATACTTTTGATTGATGGGCATAAGGTTGGTCTCTTAAACCTTTATGCACCCAATTCTAGAGGGGACTGTGTTCTTTTTTGGAAGGAACTGCTTTCTTGGTCACATATTGCAGATGCTTGGATTATAGGGGGAGACAGATTCTTTCTATGCAGAGGAGGGCCTTACAGAGACAATGTTGAGGACCTGGGTATCTCATTTGCAGGATGGACAGCTTTCTCCTTCAGATTTAGCCACAGCCCTCTCTCATATCAGTGACTTTTATCTTTCAGTTGCTCGTATCAGAAGGGGTGAGATCCTCAGGCGTGAGATAGGTATCCACCAGCAGTTGGCTGCCCTCCAGAGGGAGGAGCAAAAGATGCGTATAGATGCTTGGATTCAGGAGCGCCGCCTTGTTGCAGCAAGGGCTAGCAGCAGTCACTTTTAGATCAGAGAGCAGAGTATACCTTTCATGCCAGAGAGTCGTTTTGGACACAGAAGAGAGGTAGGGTCAACAAGCAGTTCTTCTCTACTCTTGGCCCTAGACATAGTAGGGAGAGCGTCTCACAGCTTGTTGACTCAGGCGGAGTTCTTCAGACATATCCAGAGGCCGTCTTGTTGGTTGCCACCGATTTCTATGCCTCCCTTCTTACAACAGATCCAGACACTTGGGCCACAGATGATGCTAGAGTGGTTATTTAGCGACACTTACCTGAGTTGGTGACTTGATGCACCCTTTACCAACGTAGAGTTCAGGATTGCTCTCTCTCTACCCTTCACAAGGGCAAGTGTCCTGGTTCAGATGCACTTACCCCTTATTTTTTATTACTTTTTGGGATCAGATTGGCGATCATATTATCTCAGCCCTGCAAGGTGTATGGGACTTGGGTGAGATGGCAGACTCACTTACAGAGGGCCTCATTCATTTGATTGCGAAAGGGGTTTGCAGGAGTTTAGTGTCTTAGTGGAGACCGATTACCTTGCTGGGTACCTTGTACAAAATCCTAGCTAAACCTATCAACCTTTGTCTACAGCCCTTTCTACCAGATCTTATCCATGATATGCAGTCGGGTTTTGTGCATGGCAGGAGCATCTTTGATAACATCCTCTCATTTGGGGAGGCTTCGGAGTGGGCCATGCATAATGGCCACAGGCTGGCCACTCTACTCTTGGAGTTTGAGAAAGCTTATGACAGGGTAGACTGGGGCTTTCTGGAGGGCACACTTACTCGCTTTGGCTTCTCAGATGCATGGATCAAAGGGGTGTCAGCCCTCTACTGATCAGCCCATAGCCTGGTTCTTATTGGTGGAGTCAGGGGAGACAGGCTTAAGATTACCAGATCAGTCCGTCAAGGTTGCCCCCTAGCCCCCTTTTTATTCCTCTTTGTGGCTGAGGCTATGAGCTATTACATTAGAGATCAAGCTGGAATCGTAGGGCTCAGGCTTCCTTTGAGGCAGGAGGATGAGCTCTTAGACAGTGAGTTGGCAGATGACACGGTTGTTTTTCTGGATGCCACTCCACTGACACTAAATTGATTCAGGACAGCATTGGATTTGTTTTGCATTGCAGCAGCTGCACACATTAATTGGAACAAATCCAATGGCTTTTGGATCAGTGATAAGGACACTCCAGTCCGGGGGATTGACATAGGGATCACTTGGATTTAGAGGGAAGTCTTCGTCAGATATCTGGGATGGAGGTGTCAATATTATTGACCCGAGCTTGCAGAGTATGGCCTTGTTTTGCAAGTTGGTAGTACGTGGATTGATGCCTGGGCAGGAGCCCTAGAAGGATTTTTTCTCACGCAGCATTCAATCTTGCACATTTTCTCATGGGGGAGATTGGTTGGACAGCAGTAGATGGATCTTTACTTCAGCCCACCTCAAATCCCCACCTTCCTCTCTCATGGTTGCTATATTGAAAGCTTGGGGCTGCTTCTGAAACACACTTTGGAGAGTTCTATCCACTTCTCGTGAAGAGATTCAAAGGCAGCCAGTCATGTGGAATGACTTGATTTTGGATCATCATGAAAAGCCACTAGGAGTGTCACATTATATGCAGTGGTCTAGATGGGAGAGGGGACCTGCCTCTACTGTAGGTGCTTGGCAGGCCTTTATGAGACTTCTAGAGGATCAAAGAGTTTAATCAGTTGGCCACCTCAGAGGGAGTACACTAAGGATACAGCAGATACAGGCAGCCATTCGGCCAGAATGGCTTGACACAGATGACATGCCGCTTACAGAGTCTACTTGTGGGGAGCGTTCTCAGGGACGGGCATTCCGTTATAGGTCATTGCATTGCAGGATGCACATGAGGATACCCTTGTCTTTGATATTCAGTCGGGAGGTAGGCTTATCAGATCTTCTGATGATATTCTTTTGGAGGTTGCTTTTCAGCCTGTCAGGATTGCAGGATTCATGGAGTGGGGCAGGGACTCACAGTGGTATCTTGACCCTGATCCTATTCTCCTTGCGCTGGGGTCTTGGAGACTCTGGCTGTATGGTGGTTCCCCTATTAGGTTCTTGCAGTGGGACCCAGGGAAGTGGGAATGGATTGATGAGGGGCACCGAGAGAAGAGCTTTCCCTTCTTTTGATATACAGTTAGAAATGCCCGGAGATTTCAGCTCAGTAGTAGAGGTTGGAGGCCCTCCAGAGCGCTACACTGGGATAGTTTTCAGATTTTCGCAACTGTGGGGAAGAACTTTTGGCGTAGGCTCTGGAAATCCCTCTGGAATAGAAAGATCACTCTTTTCTTTTGGCTTTCTATGCATGGAGGGATTGCAGTGAAATTGTGGAGATCTAGGTTCGGGGCTGACCCTACTTGTCCTCGTTGTCACATGGCAGTTGAGTTAGTACAACATTGCCTTTGGGAGTGCAGACATGCGAGGACGATCTGGAAAGGTGTTGCTAGGATTTTCAGCATCTTTCGTACAGCACCTTTCTATGACTTGGGGTTCAGTGGCTTGGTTTTCTCTTACTGGCCCACAGGTGTTCTTCGAGGGACATGATCCAGATCCAACTTTCATTGTACGACAACATTCAGTGCAGTCTTGTTTCCTCCAGGATGTTCCCCACACTCCTTTCAGAGCTGCTCATGCCTCAGTAGACACGTCTTGGGAGATTTGGGCTAGCATTGCAGCTTGGCATATTTGGAGAGCTAGGTGTACAGAGGCAATGGAGGTTGTCCAAGTTCACCCTTCCCAGACTATGGCCAGTATTTGGACTGACGCAGTACACACTCTGATGGCCATTTGGGCGAGCATGCAGGGATCCTCCAGAGCAGCCACTGCCAGGAGAGTTACTTTTTTCAAAGTTTGGAGGGGATCTCCTTTCTTCTCTGAGTTGCCTTCAAGGTTGAGATGGCATTTTCAGCCTCCGCCTTGGTTCTTTATTGAGCTGTTTTTTTCATGCATTGCATGTTGTACTCCTGCAGTTGAGCTTGGTCTCGCAGTTTTCATTCATACTTAATGAAGTAATTTTCTTGGGGGAAAAAAAAAGAAATATTTTTCACTACAGTTCCTTTTGGAAGAGACATTGGTGGATGTTTTAACTAATGGAAGAGAAATCTTTTTTGGGGCATTTATGTGCGCGCTCAAAATTAGTTAGGAAAGCACTATGCAGGGTTGCGGGCTCTATCTGCCATTATAGTAGTGTTAAAATTTCTCAAAACAAGGCCCATGTGCACAAGATTCGCCAAGTTGTTCAGTCACCATTTTTACTATCTGCTGATTGATGCAAACATAGAATGTAGGCAATTTTGTTTGGAGATTAAGTCGCTACACTAAGATCAACCATGATAAATAGCTTTTGATGGATTAGTATGTGGCATTATATCTTTGAACTGGATTTGTATGAGTTGTGAACCAATACCTATCCTAGTTGACAAGTGTAGTGATTTATCTCTGAAAAACTATTGATTCTGATCTTCATCTTTTACTGTAGTGGCGGGAGATGACTATAAGAAGGCTCAACAAGCCAAAAGGTCGTACCGACCATTTGAAAGCAAAGAGCACGCTCATCAAAAGAAAGGCTAGGCTCTTAACCATGATCGAAGGGATTCAAGGCTAGTATGGCCAAGTGATGAAGATACAATAAAGTTGCCAATTTTATCAATTACCAACATGAAATTGTGCTGACAGGCATTATTGGAACTATGGCTAGAAGCTTTAATATCATAGTGGTATAATTCACAATGTCCAGCTGGCACCCCAAAAGAGGTCATTTCCTCCAACAGTTCCAGATCTTGATTTGTCTTTTTGAATGCCACAAATGCTTGTCAAGCCGAGGGCTGATATTAAACTACATACTATGATCAAAAGAAAGGCTAGGCTAGGCTCTCAACCACGATCAAAGTGAACTCTGATCCAAAGAAAGGCTAGTCTCTTAACATGATCGAAGGGATTCAAGGCTAGTGCAGCCAAGTGATGAAGATACAGTAAAGTTGCCAATTTTATGGATTACCAGCATGAAATTGTACTGACAGGCATCATTGGAACCGTGGCTAGAAGCTTGACGCCATATATGCTCGTCAAGCTGAGGGCTGATATCACACTATATACTATAGGTGCAATTATCTATTTGCATTCTAAGTCCAAGGAGAATTACGATTCTGACCTAGCACTTGGTGAGCTGATGATATAGTATGCATTTATTTATATATTTACTTACATACTTACACATGTAAACACGCGCACACGCACACACATGCACGCACGCGCGCATGTATATCACAGCTTCCCACTTGCTTGGAGTACCATCAGCATTGTGCCGATACCCAAAGCAAGGGATCACATGGACATTGGAAATCACCGCCAACTTATGATTGGCTACACATTGGCCAAGGTCTATGGATCGGTGCTAGAGAGAGAGATCAGCTCTTGCACAGAGGCACATGGGCCGCCCTTTGGGACTGGCTAGTTTTCGAAGACAACATTCCACTCTTGATCACATCATCATTCTACGGATTGTCATCGAGGAGGTGAGATCGAGATCCCAGAAAGCCTGTGCTTGCTTTGTAGACTTTCGAAAGGTCTTTGATACAATCCCAAGAGCACGTATGATTAAGAGACTCCAGAAGATGCAAAGCCCAAGAGACATGATGTGAGGCAAGTATATGATTTAGTCAGAGGGAGAGCATGCGCCCATGGAGATCTGTCATATTGGATTGAGAGCACGATTGGAGTGAAGCAAGGATGCCACCTCTTACCTGACACTCTTTGAGCTCTATATTGATAAGATCACGACTTTCATTAACAGCCTAGGAGGGAGGGACCTTGCTTCGTGATCTAATGATACGCGGATGACATAGTCCTTGTCTCCTCTTCAGCAGTAGGCCTACAGAGACACCTAGAGGCCCCTAGAGGTGTTTTGCACGGAGAGAGAGCTGATAGTCAACCTTGGCATGACCAAAGGTTATGATCTTCAACGCCTCACGGGCGATAACTCATCGACACAGCTTCACCTACCAAGGAGAGCCAATTGCCAGGAGCAGCTAGGTGTGGTTGTTTTGATGGCCTTTGTCTTGCTAGGACTCCCTTGACGGGTATTCAGAGCTACCAAGATAGATTGTGTTGTTTTGCTGGCCTCTAGACTCCCTTGATGGGTATTCAGAGCTACCAAGACAGATTGGGCTGATTTCTCTTCTGCCAAGACTCCCCTAGTGGGTATCAGAGCTACCAGGTTAGAACCCTGAGCCAGATTCAAAAGAAGGGCGGCCATGGAATGTTGCACTGGACTGGGATGCCTTTTCTATGATTGCGTAGTAGGACGGAAGTGCCTGTGATAGGATTATTCAGTTGCCTGTCTGTGGGCTGATGCACCGGGTGCTATTCTTGTATTGCAAGCCTTTTGAATAAAAGATAAAGAAATACTAAAAGGGGCGCTAAGTTTAGGGCCAATCTGGTGTCCGGCGATCTAGCTATCAGGTGTTGTGGTCTAAGTTGATTTGGTTTACTGTGGAAAGTTCTAAGTGGCTGAAATTATGGTATTCGCTAGCTATATTATCTATTCACTGCCCTTTGGGGAAGGACGGTTACAGGTTGGATGGTCTAACTTGGAGTCTTTGGTGCAATTTTGGGATGCCATTTCACATGCATTATTTTATATATCCATCATGCTTGTGAATCCCAACAATTGCCATCTAGCAAGAAAAAAGGGTTATTAAATTATTCCCCAAGAAGCTTCTCCCCCCCCCTCAAAGAGAATTCCTCCCTAAGAAGCTTCTATGTGAGTCCTTTGCAGATTGGGGGCCCATCACTCCCTTTTGTGCCATCTATAAGATGATAGCTAAGATGATAGTGAGCCGCATCAAAGGTAGGGATTTCCAGAGCCTCCTCCAAGAGTTTTTTTGTACCTCTGTAGAAATCGGAAAACTATCCCAATATAGCTCTGGAGGGCGTCCAACCTCTACTGCTATGCTGAAATCTCCTAGCATTTGTGACTGTGTAACAAAAGAAGGGGATGCTCTTCTCTCGGTGCCCTTCATCAATCCATTCTCATTCCCGTGGGTCCCACTGCAAGAACTTGATGGGGGAACCACCATATAACTAGAGTCTCCAAGATGGAGGTGCCAAGAGAACAGGGTTATGATCGAGAGACCACTATGAATCCGTGCCCCACTCCATGCTACCTGCAATCCTAACAGGCTGGAAGGCAACCTCCAAAAGAATATCATCTGAAGATCTAACAAGTTTGCCTCCCGACTGAACATCAAAGACAAGGGTCTCCTCGTGCATTCGCAAGGCAATAACCTATAAAGCAATACCTGTCCCGGTGAAAGCTCCCAACCAAGTTGACTCTTTGTGATTGTCCTAAGCCATATGTGTATAAGGGCAATAGTCTTGGGGCAGCTTCAAAGGCACTCATTGGAGAGATCCAAACAAGCATCGAGTCATGTGGAATGACTCTATATTGGATGACCATGGCAGATCACTAGGAGTGTCACATTATATGCAGTGGTCTAGATGGGAGAGGGGACCTGCTTCCACAGTAGGTGCCTGGAGGGCTTTTAGGAAGCTTCGAGAGGATCAAAGACTCTTATCAGTTCGCCACTTTAGAGGGAGGGCAGTTAGGATGCAGCCATACCAGCAGAGTGGATAGATACAGATGTGGCTAAGCGAGGGAGCGTGAGCGTGAGCGAGGAGCGAGGGAGCGGGAGCGAGGGGCTGAGCATGAGCGTGGGAGTGGGGAGCGGGAGCGAGGAGCAACAGGGGACTGAGCGAGGGAGCGCTGAGCGTGAGCAACGGGAGGCTGAGCGAGGGAGCGGAGAGCGAGGGGGAGCGGGGGGTAGCAGGGGGGCTGAGCGAGGGAGCGCTGAGCGTGAGCAACGGGGGGGCTGAGCGAGGTAGCAGCGAGGGTGAGGGCTGAGACGAGGTAGCGGCGAGCGCGAGTAGCGGGGAGGCTGAGCGAGGTAGCGGCGAGGGTGAGCACTGAGCGTGAGCAGCGGGGGGGCTGGCGGGGGGGGAGGGAGCAAGGGGCTGGCGGGAGAGCAGAGGAACCTGAGGAGACAGTCACAGACAAAGATACAGAGAGTGAGACAGAGGAAGAGAGCATCTCATCAGAGGAAGAGAGTCAGTTGTCTTCACTGCTGAAGGAACCGGATGCATATAGTGTTGATGATGTAGGGGAGCTGGAAATCATTACACTTATTATGAATGGAGGCTTGTCAGTTGCTATGGAGGAGGGTGTTGCTCAACCAGATCTGTGTGAGGTGGCAGAGGAGAGCCCGAATGAAGGGGTTGATGCCATAGATGGCAAAAAGGTTGATAGCCCATTAAAGGTAGCTAAGGATAATAAGTCTGTATGTGTAGTGGTAGATGATGATCATGCTCCACTGTTGTGTGATGATGTGCATATGATGGCTGTTCATGTTGCAGCAATTATGCAGCCACTTGAAGACAAGGCTTGGAAGGAGTACATGGCTGAATGCAATCAATTCGTCGTTCACACTGTGATTGTGCATACCGAAGAGGCTGAGATTTCAGATTCAACAAGTGAGGAAGTGAGAAGTGAAACTAGCAGTGAAGATGAGAGCTCAATCATGTGTGACAATGATGAAATTGATGTGACTATTACTGATAAAGTAAAAGACCTGCAATTAAAAATCTTAGTTTGGGTGGGACCAGCAAGTGTTGATTGTGTGCATGTGGACTTTGATGTGTATGATGAGGTTAAGATTCAGTGTTTACAGGATGATGGTGATTCAGATGATGACCTGGATTGCATTCTTGATGATGCACTAGATGATATGTTAGCATTGATCTCTTCAAAAAAGAATGTAAACACCAGTATGCATGTTGAGCAAGATGGTAGTGATAGTGTGGTTGATGATGAGCTAGATGCTTTACTTGATGATACCCTCCTGGATTTTGCATGTGTGGTTAGTAATGACAAGAAAATATGTACTTCTCATGATTGTTCAGAGAGTGAAGATGTCAGTGAAGACGTGATGCATGGCAAAGAGTGTGCTGATATGTTTGAGCATTCTTCAGGTGGGAAGGATGTTTGTTTGCTCCTCGGTGATCTTGATAATTCATGTGATGGGCTAAGTTTTGCAGCTTACAAGGTTGAGGCAATAGAGTCTGTTGAGAAGTCCCTAATCACAGATTATGGGCTGGTTGTGCCCGTGAGATCTATGTGTGAGATAGTGACCTCAAAAGATGTGGCTCATGTGAAGATGAGCAAGACTCATGATACAAGTGTGATAGCTAATAGCCAATGGAGTTGTATGATATCTTGGCAGGATAAGCTATGGGATCCTGGAGGCTTAGTGAGGATGTGGGTATATGGAAGGAGCTGGTGGCTATATCGATTTGGTGTGTTGTTGATTCCTTTTGATCCAGGGGGATGATGGATTATGCATATTTGGCAGTGGAGGGTTCAAAGTTATCCTTTTGATCTGGGAAAAGAAAAGCAGATGCATAGAATACAAACTCCGCCCTCGCTCACACTCAGCCCCCTCGCTCACGCTCCGCCCCCTCGCTCCCGCTCACGCTCCCTTGCTGCCTCTACGCTCACGCTCTCCCGCTCAGCTCTCCCTCGCAGCTCTCAGCCCCTCGCTCCCCGCTAACCCCTCAACCACCCCTCGCTCCCCGCTACCCCCTGCTCAGCCCCTCGCTCCCCTCAGCCACCTCTCGCTCCCCACTACCCCCTCACTCAGCCACCTCTCTCCCTTCTTTTCCGCTCATCCACCGTCCCCGCCCCCCCCCCCCCTTCTCTGCTCTCCTCGTCACCTTTCACAAAAAGGGGGGCGGGGGGGGGGGAAGGGAAACCACAACCACCTTTATAATTATTATTTAAAAAAAAAATCCTCGCCATCCTCGCCATCTTAGCCTCTCCTCCTTCTCCACCTCTTGGCTGCCTCTCCACTTCAGGCTTCCGCCCTACCTCTCCACCACCTCGCACTGGACGTGCCTCCCATTATGGGGGGGGAACCGGTGCTCCCGCTCCCGGCTGAACACTAACACTAAGATCTGCACCCGCACCCCAAGAGAAATGGGGGACAAAGCCAAGAAAGATGAAAATAACAACAACAACAAAAAAAAGCAAACGACACAACTGAATTTGGAGGATGTGAACACACGTTACAACCGAATTGGACTCAGGGTAGACAACAAGGCAAAGGTGGGACCCGCCTCAGCTTCTTCAGCCTCTATCTCTACTTCAACCTCAACCTCAACTCACGCTACAGTGTCAGTTTCGTTTTCAGCTCCACCAACCTCAGCTCCCTCTATCTCTGTCTCTACTTCGACTTCAGTCCCCGCTTCAGGCCCAGCTCTAGTTCCAGTCTCAGCTCCATCTACATCTACGATCAATTATATATTCATGCCCATCGTGCCGGTTGTTGTCCCCTTTGCCTCTTCTCCTGTTACAGCTCTCGCATAGCTTATGACCCCTACTTCGGAGGTGTCATACACTGTGTTGTATTACGCTTCACTCTCCCCTCTCCCTCTCAGTCAGCCCACCCTCCCACACCCCGTTGCGATTGCCTCATCCATTCCACTGTCATCTCCGTTCCTCACTCAGCCACCGTCCAGTTTCTGGACTCAGTCCCACTCTTTCATGCCACAGACACCACAATTTCAGCATGGACATGGGTGGACTGATACACCAGAGGCTCGTGAGACCCTACTCACGGAGATACATAGTTTCTGTGAGCGTGAGATGGAGCTGGCTCGCTTCGCACGGGAGCAGGTCCGCTTCAACCAAGAGCAGAGCCGCATCATACAGGAGCAGGCTAGGGCCATTTGGGAGCAGGCGGGTCTTATTCAGGGACTCAGATAGGATATCATGCAACTGCGACAGGAGGTCACAGCCATACACACTGCCCTAGGGAGTACCCCGGTGGTCGAGGCACAGATTGCGAGCATGCAATCTGCTATTGAGGAGACTTCCAGATGGGTTGACGTGGCCAAACGGGAACCCGCAAGGGTCACCGTTTTGGCTACCCTCATGGAGTAGCAGCAGAGAGCCAGTAAGGCTCTCAACATCAGAGTACGCGGGATCCCACGCACTGACGCTACATCGATGGTAGATGCAACTGCGTTCGTGACCGCTACCCTGGGTGTGGCTGAGCACATGATAGAGAGGGCATGGCGGGTGGGGAGAGATCCCAACCGAGAGCAACCCCTGATCATACGATTTCATGACACTCACACTTATACAGGTTGAGGAGAGGCACTCTTTGCTGCACCAGCGGGATTAGGCTCGGAAGGAGGGAAAGTGGGCAATGGTATGAGAGGGACGACTTCTTACAGGCCCCCGTAGGACACCTGCCCCCTCCCCTACATAGGGAAGCGGGGTCTATGAGACTCAGATATTCGAGACCCTGTCCTACACCATTTGGAATTGTAATGGTACCTTATGGTCAGAACCAGGGAACTTCTCAGAATCCTATACAGGCCACGACATAGTCTTCTATACAGAGACACATCAGAGTCCAGAGCGCCCTCTTCCAATAGTCAGCGGATATACATGGGAGTGTGCCTACAGAGATGAGACGAGGGGTACAGGAGGAGTTCGAGGTTCAGGTGGAGTTGCAGTCCTTTTTAGATCCACACTTCGGGGGATCATTTCAATAGAGCAGAGAGATACACATTCCAGATTTCTTTGGATCGTGATACGACACATGGACAGCCAGGATGTGTTTGTCGCAGTTTGCTACTTCCCCTCGAAGACCTCCGACTTTGCCAGAGATATTCGAGGTGATGATGAGACATCCCCATTTGCTGCCCTTTATCAGTCCATCGTTGACTTTTCTAGCCGCGGAGAAGT
The DNA here is from genome assembly GCF_047967505.1 of Dipteris shenzhenensis. NCBI lineage: Eukaryota > Viridiplantae > Streptophyta > Polypodiopsida > Gleicheniales > Dipteridaceae > Dipteris > Dipteris shenzhenensis. Next base: position 46,808,206 of record NC_141597.1, read on the forward strand.
CCTTCTAGTGGGGGACTTCAACGCGAGGACAAGGGCCCGTCAGGTACCACTTCTTGATTTCAGAGATGATTCCACTCTACTGGCAGATGTTGACCTTGAGGAGGCAAGTATGCTATGGGTTTCGGCTGACAGGCGAGGTCCATTCTCATCCTATGGGCAGGCCCTATTAGACCTAGGTAGGATACATGATCTCATTATCTATAATGGTCTTGACAGATTGCTCGCTTCAGGTGGTTTCACATGCTTTCCACATGGGGGGGGAATCCAGTGTTGTTGATTACATCATGGGATCCCCTGTCTTCACATCTCGCATTACTAACTTCACTGTAGCACCTCTCCCCCCAGGGGCTGATCATACATACCTTTTCTTTCACATCTCCATCTCCCTTCGCACAGCGCCTTCCATCCCACTCAGTGCTTACTCCACCTACCACGATGTACGCTTTGATCGGGATCACTCACCTTCTTACTCTAGCCATCTGTACATACTTCTCGCTTATATTGACTTCATACCCCTTTTAGAGGATCGTGCTGCCCTTGTCACCCGCTCACTACACGAGGCTGCCATTCACGCTTTTTCCCACACCACCTGCTCCACCCGCCCACCACCCCCTGGAACCGTACCTTGTAATAGTTGGTACGATGATGAGTGTAAGGCCTTATGCCGTCAACTCAGATTCGAAACCAAAAACAGTCTTCCGAGCGCACCAGATACGCTACATGAATACCGTAGACTGGTACGGAGGAAGAAACTAAACTTCGTTCGTCGAAACGAGGAGGAGCTATTGAACATTTTGTTTAGTAACAACTCTAAGGACTTCTGGCGGAGATTTCTAAAAGGACGGTCCCCTCCGCCACTCACTGACACCCAAATCTGGTTTGATTATGCATGCACACTTTATGACATCCCAAATCAGCCAGTCCCTAGCCTCTCACACATGCCTCGTCCCACATCCTGCACCCTCTTCACTAGAGGAGGGGTAAAGGATGTTGTAATGAAACTTCATAATGGCCGAGCGAAGGATCATGAGGGACTATGCACTGAGTTCATTGCATATGGGATTAACCTCCTAGCCCCGATCTTAGCAAAGCTTTTTAATGAATCGGTTTGTTTGGGATTTGCACACACTTGGACCATTAACACTATCTCACCCATCCACAAGGCAGGGGATCCCATGAGCCTGGAGAACTACAGGACCATTATGATTGGACATGTCATGTCCAAGATTTATGCATCAGTACTTGACTCCGAGGTTAGCAAACTTGCAGAGTGTCGAGGACTCAGAGCAGCAGGATAGGCCGGATTCCGGCGTGATCATGGAACCATGGACCACATTCTGACGCTCAGATGTATCATCGAGGAGGCGAGGTCACAGAAGCATAGGGTTTATTGTTGCTTTGTGGATTTTCGCAAGGCATTTGACACGGTCCCGAGAGCCCGCCTCATACAGCGCCTACAGGACTTGGGTTATGACCAGGAGATCATTTGGGCTGTCATGGCACTTTACGAGAGAGTTTCTGGCAGAGTTCGGGCAGAATCCGAGTGGACAGACGAGATCATGAGTACCATCGGGGTCAAACAAGGGTGTCCTTTGTCGCCTACCTTGTTTGGCCTCTACATTGACGAGCTTGAGACAGTGATGCAGACACAGGGGGGTGTAGGTTGCTCTCTTGCGGGCAGGCTGATCCAGATTTTGCTCTATGCAGATGACGTGGCTCTCTGGGCTTCAGAGACACCTAGACGCACTACAGTCCTTTTGTGAGTCTCATGATTTGAAGGTCAACGTGGGTAAAACCAAGGTCATGATCTTCAATACATCTCGAGCCATCATGCATAAGAAGCAGTTCACATTTGCGAGGTCATCTGTTGAGATAGTTTCATCATACACTTATCTTGGGGTTATCTTCTCCGGACCGAGCTTCACTATGAGACCCGCGATGCAGGCACGCTTGAGTAGAGGGTATGCCTCATTGGCCAGGCTAGAGAGGCAATGCTTCCGCTCACACTTTTAGGATCCACGCACCAAGGGGTTGCTTTTTGACTCCTTGGCTCGCCCAGCGGGGATGTACGGCAGCCCTTGTTGGGGGCCAGACTCGTCGGATACAAAGTGGGCCCGTGTGGAGCGGCTACAGGTTCTCATGCTATCACAGATGATTCGTGGTAAGTCATCCGTTCCTTACCAGATCATTCAGGCTGAGTTTTGGTCACCCCCTTTAGAGCTAGATGCTACATTTCAGGTCATCACATATCTGTATCAAGTTAGGGAATATGGGGATTATACCTCGGGGCGTAGCAGGCTACCATGGATAGCTCTATCCTCTTCTATGGCACTTGCAGCAGGAGGAGATCAGAGGTGCTGGTATGCACGTACAGAGAGATGGTTTGAGCGACTAGGGCTCCACATGGATAGACTACTTCCCTTCTAGTATAGCATGGATGCTCCGTTCTCTCCCCTCTTATCACACGAGGTCAACCAGGTTATCGGTGAGGATCTACTACAGCTACACACTTTTCGGACCTGGTTGGAACCGAGTGAACTCCCAGTGAAGCTTAGCTTCTACAGAGATCACTTCTTACATATCACAGCGGAGGGTTTCATTGACCCACCAGGATACACACAGATTCACCTACCCCACTCGATGAGGATCTCTCTTGGGCAGTTCCGGGTCTCTTTTCACAGACTTTGCATCGAGAGCGGCAGAGCAGAGCGACTACCTAGGGAGCAGTATGCACACTATGTGACATATAGGAGGTTGAGACAGAGGAGTATTTCATCTTCAGGTGTCCTGTGTACTATGAGATCGGAGGACGTTTCCACTGTCTCTTCAGAGATAGTTATGGGATTTTAGCCCATTTCCTCTCCTACCTAGACCAGCGGTGTTTGGCAGGTTTCATTCATGAGAGGCACTTAGACACCGCAAGAGGATACTCCAAGCACGGAGACAGGAGCAGACTTCTTCCTCAGTTGATCCCTCTCAAAGCTCTATCACGGAGTTCTTTCAGCTAGATCACATGGACCCCAACGAGACGAGGCCTTGACATGACCGTGACCCGAAGCCCGTGACCCGACAGCTCAGACAGAGGGTCAACACACAGATCACACTTGGAGACATCCCCTCCTTGTTTAGAGTCGGAGCCCGACCGACGGGGGTCACAGTAGCCCTGGTTAGACGCAGAGCTACGACCAGGAGACGTGCCAAGAGACCGCACCTCTGAGTAGTCGACAGCACTCTATTGCCGACTTCATGCCTCCACTACCTCATCCATCCTGATATCTTGCTGTTGCTGGGGATGATGATGATATTGATGATGATGCTGAGATTGATATATAGTCGACCATCGACATGACTATGTTGTACTTAGGACTTAGTACTGCCATTCTGCATTTTTGCATTTTTTGCATTTTGCATTTTGCATTGGTATGGACGCTCATTTAGTAGCTCCACTACCATAGCTCATTGTATCAGGATTTTCACAGTCTCATAGACCCATCGGTCTTCCGAAGACTTTAATAACTTTTCTTTCTTTCTTTCTTTCTTTCTTGCAATTCCAGCCTACAGCTCATATTACACTACATGGGTACAAACATAATCTCTGGCATGGTCTCCATTCTAATCAGGCTAATTGCCTTTCCTTTCCCCTTATCCTCCCATTTCACACCACTGGTAGAGAGCTGATTCAGATCTTTCACCTCCATACTATAGTGAGTTGATCTATCATTTGTTCTTTGCTGCTCAGGATAGACATCTCCCCCTGCCCTGGCTAGCTTATCACAGTGAGGGCTGATATGTCCCCACTCCCCACAATTCCAGCATTGGACATTGCTCATGTATCCCCGTCCTCTCGCTGCACCAGCTGAACTTCCTTCTCCTCCAACCATAGTTTCTCTCCTGTTATTCTGACCTTTACCTCTTCCTGTAGTCTCCATCCAATTTAGGCTGAGTGTTTTCATCAGCTCCACAGCTTCATGCAAATCCTTTTTCAGGGAATCATCCTGCACAGGAACAGACACCAGCTTTCTCTCTGCATATGCCTTCATCATTTCTGGGCTGCTGACCAGGGTTTTGGGCTCTTCATGCATGCCCAATTGCCTCAATCTCTTGACTTTCCACTCCTCTCTGGCCACTCTGACAGCATCCTCAAAACTATTGATATTCCTCAGCTCCACCTTCAAATGGAGTGAAGGCTTCAGGCCTAAAATGAAGCGGTCTCTCTTAATCATCTGAGGAGGCACCTCTGGCACAAGAGCTTCACACCAAAGACTCCATAATCTCCCAAATTGAATCAGGTACTGGTCAACCTCCTGCTCCTCCTCCTATCTCACCTTGCACAGCTCTTTCCAAACTTCATTAGGGCTCTTGGATTGTGCAAACCGTGTAAGAAAGGCTGCTCTCATCACTTAATACTCCGGATTTTGCTGCTGAGGATGAGTAGTCTTGAAGGTAGAAACTTGAGTCTGCAGCCATGCTTTTGCATCTCCCTGCAAGCAATAACTCATGATTTGAAACAAAATCTCAGGGTTTTCCCTATCTTTCATAAGTGCTGTAAATTCCATCTTTTCCAAGAACCTCACTGCATTCTCATATGGCATCCCCCAAAACTCTGGAAAGTCCAGTGCCATCTCTCTCAGCTCTTCAACACTACAACTGACTGCACAGCTTCACACTTGTAAACTGAAGTGCATAGTCCTCCTTGGAGGCACCAAAACGTGGATGGACAAAAGCAGTAGAGCCTAAACCGCCTTCACAGCCACCCTCATCCACATTTAAAGCAAGTGAACAACACTATCAGAAGGTAAAAGGCATTCATTCAACATCCTTAACACTACACCCCTTTACATTCAATTCATTCACTAGCCACATTTCCTCCCAAGCCAAACAACCTAAAAAAACCCAGTGGATTACACAGCTCAACACAAACTCTCCTACTGATTGACATTAAGCTCAGAAAATACATAGAAGACCCATGAAACATAAAACTCCAGAAAATGACAACTTCAGAACTGCATAACTGCCATGAACACTTCCTGACAACTCAAGGTACAAACAACCATGCTCGTATCTCCCCTGACAAAATCCATGAAGAACAATCCCGGATCTCTTTGACTTCAAGTCAATCATCTGCCTCGTATGCTCAAAGCCATCACCCCTCTTCTATGCCATCAAACACTTACAAAGAGTTCTTCAATTCACACATAGCCAACAAACACTACTTCCCCATAGCCTATGAGCAAAGAAATTGAACAACACGCTATGTCAGAACCCACCACAATTCTGTGAGAGAACCCACACCGAGAGCAACATAAGCAGTCAAGTACTTCACATAAGCACTCTTCTTTTATGAGATCCATGATCAAGTATGGTGACAATCACAAGAGCTCCTTCTTCGACCAACAGTATGCCATCTTCATTTTGGAATTGCACCTTTGGACTGCATGAAGCCCACTGTCTAAAACCATCTGTTGCCCATAGTTCCGTCGCCATAAACAAGGCCTTTTCCCATGATCAACAACAAGCACTGGTTCGCTATAGCCAGCCACCAAGACGTCGATCTCCTAGTTCAGTTTGCCCTTCATCATCAGCAAGTATCCTCCGTCTCCAAATCCACACGACATGTTCCTTAATCTTGTTGGCAGTCTCCCACAGCTTCTCATCATCATCATCCACGCAGCTCCGAACTTGCTTCTTCAGGTCGGCACCTCTACCACAGCCTCGTGACAGCTACTGCTCATCAAACTCTACTGCCTGGTGCTCCGCTTTTCTACATGTGTTCCCTTCTTCCACCTGTGACTCCTCTCGATTCCTCTCTATCTACCATTACTCTCTGGAACGAACTCTCCAGCAACTGCCATCAGTCCACCAGTGAGCAGCGCGCCCTGTCACCAAGCTGCTCACAGAGCTCTCGTCTCCCGCCACCTCAGGTCCTCCTCGCCTACCCAAAAAGAGATGCTTCCACAATCGATTACTTGGACTCCTCGTTCACGCGCTTATCTGCAACCCTCTCCTCACAAGAGCCACATGCCTCCCTTTCACAACGATCACAGCTTTGCATCAGAAAACTCCAGTGTTGCGGCTTCTCTCTTGGAACTAGCGCACACACTCTCCAACCAAGCTCCTACAACTTGTTGCTACAAGATCACCTGCTCCATCGCTCACTAACTCCAGCACTCCATCCCTCTCTCCAAAAGCCTCAGCCCACGCCCATATGGTGGAATACGACCTGCAGCAGCTCATGATTGCGCCATCAAAGTCTTCCACCTTCCATAATAGAGATGCCCTCCACAGTCCAGAAGCTCTCAACCTCATCATCTTCCAAAACAAGATCCCAAAGCCATCCTTCTTGTTGTCAACTCACGTACCTACCATCTCGTCCTCTAGAAGTATCCTTTCTTCATCACGTAGCCAGGTTTGCATGCATACTCCTCTTCTCCAAAAATCAGCCACGTCATCCCATGCTTTTTACCACTCTCAAAGGTTTTTCCCCAAAACTTAGACAAAGGCTTTAATGCACCACACTTAGACTTTGTGCACACTAATGCACACCACATTTGCACATAACCTTCAAGCAAGCATTTGATGTTTATTTCGACAGACTATCACATATGATGAACCCTATCTCGACCCATGGAAAATTTACAAGATGCCCTTGACAAAAAAAACTATTGCCCTTATACACATATGGCTTGGGACAATCACAATGAGCACATGTCATCCTGTAACAAAACATTGTCGTACACTGGATATCGTGCTCTGGGATGTCTGGTGCACCCACATTGAGTACATGAGTGCTCCCATGACTTCACCACAATACGGAACTCCAGTCATGACACTATGAACACTTGGTAAAGGACTACTATGACGGGCATATGTCATCCATGATCAACACCGTCACTCTGGATACCATGCAGTACTCGAAAGCTACGTATACAAAATTTGATTGAACGCCAGCAAGCACACACAAAAGTTGAACATCACACATGTACACATGTACAAGATGAGTTTGGGGTTTTCAAAAATCTTCACACACTGTACCATCTGTACGGCCATCTGTATAGTCTGTATGGTCATTCATACAAGCTCCCGAAACCTCTTTTGTGTTTTCCGCTTCCTCTGTTCCTCCTACTCGAGTTTTCATTCGACGGAAGCACGGTGCTTTGCCGCCTTCATTCTCTTTCAAATCGGCAAAGCTTGATCTCGTAGATGGCCCTTCTTCTTCCCTTCAGCTGGATCTTATGCGCCAGTTATGTTCAGCCTCTATCACAGATGTTCCTTCATCGGGTTCCCCGTTTGTTTGTTCATTGGATTCTGCCCTTCTGGTTTTAGGTCTTCGACAGGCTCAGCAGTTTGGAGTCTGTCCCTACTTTATGGGCAGGGTTCTTTTTGCCGCTCATCTTCGTCGTTGGGGTGAAGCCGCAGTGGGTCCGGATTGTATTTCCTCCTTTGTCTTTCTGGGCAAAGGGTTTTATTATGCCCAGTGTTCTTCGACTGATGTGGTGGAGCAGCTTGTCAATCGTGCTGGTGTTCCTGGGGCTAGTTTCTTTGCTTATGTGATGCCCTGGGATCCACTTTTCGATCCTTCTGCTACGCTTCTGACACATAGTCCGGTTTGGATTACTCTCAAAGCGCTGCCTGTGACTCTTCTTCAGCATCTTCCTACTCTTGCAACGCTTTTGGGGAGGCCTCTTCATGTTTCGTGATAGGAGTTCTTGCAAGCTTCCCGTGATGTTCGCCTTTGCATTTTGTGGGATATGATGCAACCTGTGCCATCTACTTTGGATCTTGATTTGGGATTTGCCCATCCAATGTGCATCAGGCTGCATTTTGCATCTTTTCCCATTGCATGTTATTTTTCATGTGATTGCCCTTCTGCATCCAGGCCCACTCCTCTTGCTCCTTCTGCAGCTGTCAAGGTTACTCTCCCTTCTCCTCTGGTTTCTGCTATGGCTTCTTTGGAGAAGCCTTCTTCTACTGCTTTGAAGCACTACTGAAGGAAGGTAGATAAATCACAGGGCAATCTTTCTCTTGCTGAAGAAGCTCAGGATCGCACCCCTGTTGAGCAGCTATCCCGATTGAAGCTGACATGATGAGTCCTGATTTATCTGATGCAGCTCTTTCATCAAATGCTCCTTGAGAGAGTACATATATTGATCTAGTTCCTATGTCTGTGAAGACTGTGCCAGAGTCTCTTTCTATTCAGGATGCAGATGTTTCTTTTTCTTTGGAGTCTTTTCATCCTATGTTGCAACCGATTTTTGACCCTGTGATTCAAAAATGCCGGCTTCCAGTTTATATTAAGAAGAATCACAAGGGCAAAAAACAGGTGGTTTTTATTGATGGTGTTGTTTCTTCACTGCATCAATTTTAACAAAGCAACAATCTGAAAGTGGAGGATGTTGTGTTTGATCCTCCTCCAATTTGATCTTGTAACTTTTTACTTGGCTGCCTCATGACTTTTGCTCTGAGGCTTTACTTGTAAATTTTTCTTTGTACTTATTGGTAGGTTTTTACCTCTTTTTGGGGTTTCCCACATAGAAATAAAAGATTTCACTTAAAAAAAAAAAAAAGTGTGTGTGTGTGTGCATGCTTGCATGTATGATGTATGCATATCTGTGTGTGTGTCCACCTACCCCCACACACCCACACCCATGGAAATCCCCCCCCCCCCCCCCCAAAGTGCGCATGTGCGTGCAAACACACATTGATGTTTGTGTAGACATATAGATGATATAACAATTGTGGGTCATGTTGCAGGCAGTGCCCTTACACATTGGAAGCTATCATAGCACTAGCGGAACTTGGTGTAGCTCAAAAAGAGATCCAGCCTCAGGTAAGAAAGTTGGAACCAGCTCTTAGTAAGGCAAGTGTAGGATTATTGATTAGACGAAGTTAGCTGATCGCTACTGAGAAATCTTTATATTCTTAATCTGCATGATAGAGAGGGAGGTGTTTCTCTTTTGCTCTTGGTTTTTAGTTTGTTAGGTGGGTCGGTGTTGCATCTGAGAGTCCAAAGTATTTTGTGGTTTTGTTGTTCTTTGAGAAGAACGAAAATGTTGTGGAAATTTTTGTCAGATATAATTACATGTGGGCATTGTGATTCCTTGTTTCCATGTAATATTAATATAGTAGAGTAAGCTGCTTATTACATGATTGTGTAGAGAAGCTATTCAATTGAGACCCCAAGGATGTCGTGAAAGCCAATAGCTGATGTTCAGGTGTGTTAAACAATATAAGGCATTTACGAGTGTTTGATGATTGAGATACCAATAGCAAGCAAGTCTCAAAAACCATGGGAATGAAAAAGCACAAGTTGGGAGGCTTGAAGAGCGCTGGAACTTTATTTGAGTAAAGATCTATAGAAGACATTGAAGCATTGGAATGATGTCAAGCAAGGGTGTGCATTTATTGCAGTTAGATTGAAGCGGTAAGGGCAATGCAATATTAAGAACAAAAGCTGAATCTTTTGGCCAACGAAGACACGTGCCATTGACCAATCAGCTATATCAGGCCGTTGCCAAACATGTTATTAAGAAACTACTTTTGATTGAAGCTCATGAAGATGTGTACATTGACCAATCAGCTATATCAGGTTTGTGTGATCTGGCTGAAAGAACTCTGTGATCATGCTTCGAGATGAGTCCGCCTGTGAGCCTTATCCCTCTCTCTAATCTAAGTTAGCACTCTCGATGCCTAACTGCCTCAATGGATGAAGGCGGCTAAGCATCTCTGCTGTGGATAAGAAAGGAAGTGGGAGAGCAGTATGAAGCTACCTCTAAAGAGACAATAGTAGCGACCTTGGATCTCATAGTACACCTACAGATGACTCGATCTCTTGTAGAGGTACAAATCCGCCTCTTCTTGTGTACTCCCTCAGCTTGCCCACTCTCAATGTGGAGTCGATGTGATGACACCGGAACTGCCCAATAGAGATCCTCAATGAATGGGGGGGATGAATCGGAGTATATCCTAGGGGTGTCACCGAGGAGGCTATGCAACGAAGACAGAGAGTCTACGTGAATTTCCACAAAGCCTTTGATAGAGTACCGAGGGCCCGGCTTTTTTAGACGGTAACAGAAGTTGGGTTAGAACCAAGAGATCATGTGGTTGTTATGGCACTCTATTAGAGGGTTTCGAGCAAACTTCAGACAAAAGCTGGATGGACAGAGGATTTCATGAGCACCATCGGGGTCCCTTTCTCACCTACCCTGTTTGGCCTCTATATCGATGAGCTCGAAACATTTATGAAGACATTAGGTAGGGCTGGATGTTCTCTCGCAGGTTCCTTGATTAAGATCTTGTTGTATGCGGATGAAGTTTGTGCTGTTGTCCTTCTCTACAGAGGGCCTCCAAAGACATTTAGATGCATTACAATCATTCTATGAGTCACATGATTTGAAGGTCCAACCTTAGTAAAACCAAGGTCATGATCTCCAACACATCAGAAGCAGCTATGCATAGAATCAGTTCACTTTCACTGGAGTGTGAGTATGTGATCCATGGTCCTATCTTCATGTCGGAAGCTAACCTTCCCCTCTACTCTGACTCCCTGCATCTCCACCAATCGATTGATCTTAGTATCGAGTACTAATGCAAATATCTTAGACATGACATGCCCGATCATGATGGTCCTATAGTTTTCCGTCGGAGCTCCAGGGGTCCCATGCCTTCTGAGTGGCTGTAATAGTGTTAAGAGTCCAGGTGTGGGGAAAGCCAAGACAAACTATTGCATTGAAGAGACTTGCTAGGATCGGGGCTAGAATGTCATTCCCAGGCAACTATGCTAGAGCCTCCCCCGTGTGGAAAACAGGTGAAACCACCTGAGGAAGACCACCGATTGAGACCTTTGTAAGTAATGAAATTATGCATCCTACCCATATCCAACAGTGTATGTCCATATGATGTGACCAGGGCGAACCTATCATCAGAGACTCGCATCATACATGCCTCATCTAGATCCATATCTGGTAGTAAAATACCATCATCTCGGAAGTCAAGGACGGATACTTGGCTTCCTCTTGTCCTTGCGTTGAAGTCCCCAACGAGAATGACTTCTCGGTGGCTTGAGAAATCTACAATGTCTAGATGAAGAGTTGCATATGGTGATGTGTCAGCCTCCTCACGAACATCTCGAGCAAAGTGAGATGTCTCAGGTGAAAAAGTAACATAGTGCAATAAACAGGTCTTGATTGTCCGTACGCCTGATTTGAATCTTGGAAGTCTAGCATATATGTCCCTCTTCTCTACCAAGAGTTCGCCTCGAAAAGATATGATATGTAAAGCACTGCTACTCCTGTTGACCCTCGTACTCTGCCTGCATCTTTGGTCTCATTTTTGTAAGCCATCTCCAAGTGTATTCGCTAACTACCGGTAGTGGGAGCTCTGGACTCTGGTGTAGAAGACTATGTCTCATCTAAATAAGACTCTGAGAAGTTCCCTGGCTTTGAGCATAAGGTGCCATTTGAGTTCCAAATGGTGCATGACCGGGTCTTGGTGTCCTGAGTCTTGGTGCCATTTGAGTTCCAAATGGTGCATGACAGGGCCTTCGTGTCCTGAGTCTCATAGACCCCTCCCTCCTATGTGGGAGGGTGGGTGGGTGCCCCACGAGGGCCGGCAAGAAGTTGTCCATTCCGTACTGCCACCCACTTTCCCTCCTTACGGGCTAGATCCTGCTGCTATATATTAGGATGCATCTCTCCTCAACCTCTAAGGCTATCAAGTCCTCATCCATGGAAATCGATGGGTGGTCTCACAAGACCGATTTGTGGCGTAATGGTGCTACTCGGGCATGAGTATCACGGAAGCATATGATAAGGGGCTGCTCCCCGTTGGGGTCTCTCCCCACCCGCCAAGCCCCCTCGATCCTGTGCTCTGCAATCAAAGTGGTCGCATCATCCATTGGTGTAGCCACTATACAAGGGATCCCACGAACCCTGATATTGAGAGCCTTACTGGCCCTCTACTCCAATAGTGGGGCTGAGATGGTTGCATTTATAGTTTCCTATTTTGCCACATCCATGTTGGAGATATCATAGCCAAAGAGTGTGTTGATGTGATGTGTTGGTGTGAAGTACTAGGTGATCTAGTAGTAGTTTGTGTATGAGTCTGGTGTGAGTGCCACGTGTCATCATGGGACTTATCCCATATGCACTAGGTGCTAGTGTGTGAATGAGTAGCCCATATAAGGCTTGTACTTCACTTATCTTGTCATACTTGATGAATGAATGAAAGCCTTCATTATGTCTTCATTTGAGTATCCCTTCTTCAATCCCTAGCCTATGTCTCTCTCTCACTCACACCATGTTTCTAACATGGTATCAGAGCAGGTTCACCCTGCCATAGCTGCCACGTCATCTCTGACCTAACCCTAACCCTAAACCCTAATTTTGCTCAAGCCCTTCTTCCTGCAGCCGCCTCAGCCCTGCTCATTTCCGCGATAGTTCAGCTTCATTTTCATCTCCTTCCAGCTGCCTTCTACCCGTTTAGCGTTTTTGCACAGGCGCCGCCTTTGCTGCCCTCATTTCACCTCTGTTTTACAGCTTCTTGTGTTCATTTCTGCCCATGTAGCCTCTCCACAGCCTGCTAGTTGACACATTTTCCAAGAGACGCCTTGCACACGAGTAGATTCGGAGCTGTTCCATTTCCGTTTTTAGGGTTTGGAGGCTGTTAAAGCAGAATTCGACCATTTGTGGGCATTTAATGCAGTTTTTTGTCACTTCTAGAGGCATTTTCGACCAGTTTTGGAGCTGCTCTTGCATTTTCGAAGTGATTTGGGATTGCTGCTGCAGAGCCACCTTCAACAGAGCCGTTTTTAGGGATGCTCCTAGCCTCTAACTCCTCTAGAATAGCCGACTTTTGGCCTGGTGACCTGCTGGTACATTTTGGTCCACCTATAGTATACCTCTACTACACTTGGTATAGCTTGGAGCTGGTTTGCTGAAGCACTTCACAAATTTCGAGCTATATCATTGCATTTGGCGCCCCTCCAACTACCTTTTAGAGGATTTTGGACCTGCTACAGCACCTAGAGTAGTCCTCACGCCCAGAAGTGCTCTTCTCTTGGTTTATTCTTGCACTCCAGGGTATCTACTTGCTATTATTAGACTTGGGTTCACTCAGTTCTCTATTTCAAAGAGTATTCTTGCTGCTTTTACATTAGGGTTTGTATTTTGGAGCCTCTGAGATCATCCACCACTAGCTGATTCACGCCTTTCTCAAGCTGCTGATTCATTTCAGAGCCCTAGATAAGCTCCTTTATTGGCTTGTTATCTATTTCAGCTTGTTGCCTTTGCTACCTCAGTTTAACACTATGGAGCCTTGTCCTTGTGGTGAAGACTCATCCACACCACTTTCAACTAGGGATGAGCAGCATGACACAACATTGGCGCTTATTGGTGTGATATTGGTCAACAAATGCTTCATCAACTTGACCTCACTACTTCAGCCAAGGAGAACCTCGACAAGCACAAGAATATTTATGCTACATCTACTGGACCTGAGCAGGACGCTTCATCTGCTATGTTACATGATCTATTCCTCTTTGAGGTGGTAGATGATGCTTAGCTCTATTTGTTTTTGTGTTGAGTCAAACAAAGGTTCTCAGCCTTGAGTTGTCGCTCTAAATTGAATGTATTTGGAGTCAATAAGAGGTACTTTGCCCTGGGTTGTCCCAAAAAATGAATGTATTGTCTTTTACTTTGGTTTGATGGTATTGATCACCCAGTTTAGAGTAAGGGGGAGTGATGAACGATGGTTTGCCCTTGCCGATCGCAAGCTTCTTGAGAAGTCATTATCACACGAGAGGTGTTGGATAGTTGGACTTGATCTTTGCAGTATTGCGGTGGAGGGGGGATCGGTCTACTCTTTGCGTGTTGGGTCTCACACTCTTTGCTCTGAAGGGGGGTGTTGGAGATATCATAGCCAAAGAGTGTGTTGATGTGATGTGCTAGTGTGAAGTACTAGGTGATCTACTACTAGTTTATGTGTGTGAGTTTGGTGTGAGTGCTACGGGACTTATCCCATATGCACTAGGTGCTAGTGTGTGAGGGAGTAGCCTATATAAGGCTTGTACTTTACTTATCTTGTCATACTTGATGAATGAATGAAAGCCTTCATTATGTCTTCATTTGAGTATCACTTCTTCACTCCCTAGCCTATCTCTCTCTCTCTCTCACTCACACCGCTTCTCGGGATGTCTCCTCCATCACCGACTGCATGGTGGCTATTTGAGCCTCTACCGCCGGTGTACTCCTGGGGGCTGTCCACAAAGCGGTTAACTCCTGCAGGAGTTGTGAGACATCCTGCCTGCGCTTCTGTATGATTCCAGCCTAGTTCTATAGAATAAGTGCCTGCTGCTTGGTGAAGCGAGTCAGCTCCACCTCACATGCTCGTATGCCATGCACATCCATCAAGAGAGACTCCCACGCATCTGAAAGATCAGCTCGTGGGATCTGAAACAAAAGACCTGGTATGAATGTAGGGAGATGGGGCTGAATAGTAGGCGGTGACCGAGTAAATGGACCGGGCTGTGGAGATGCTTGAAGCAGTGGTGAGGTAATTCCAGCTAGGGGCTTGTGTATGTTGTTGATGGCTTTGGGTATCCATGAGGCAATTAGTCTATAAGCTAGCGCTTTTATATTAGGAATGCTTAGCCCTCCTCTCTCTTTGTTTAATGTTACTGCCTCCCACTTGGCTTTGGGAATCCCCCCCCCCTCCTTGAAGATGGCTCTCACTCTGTTCATTGCTCCCTATCAGGCAGCTAGCATGAATAATAATAAACATCAAGCTTATAATATAATGTTTGAGAACCATCCTTGTGCTTGCTCGACTAAGTTGCGTACCTTGCTTTGTTGTGAGTTTCTTATTGACCCTTTCAATAACCCAAAATCAGGGTTTTATGTGCTGCTGCTGCATAGCCGCCTACATCAAAGCCAACTCTAAGCTATGTCAAGGCCTCTAGCACACCTGTACTAGCCGACTTTCACAAGAAAGTCAAGAGTTGAGTGATCATCTAGCAAGATTTCAGTCTCTTGTTCAACAACTTTATAGCTTAAAAAGCCTGCCTGATGATGAGGATAAAATGGCTGTCCTTATGAAGAGTATGCAAGGGATACCTCGTTTTGAGCAGACCCTTGAAGTTCTATGCCTTGTCACTACCATGTTTGATGATATGGTGGCTCTACTTATTGAAAAGGATTGCTGTAACAAAGATGCCATTCTTGCCTCTATTGGTGATCATGCATTTGCTTCTACAAGCAAATGGAAGACCAATAAAAATATTATTTGCAGATTTTGTAAAAGAAAAGAACATGTTGAGGCTAATTGCTTCAAGAAGAAGGAATAAGAACAAGAGAAGCACCATGCCGATCTTATTGCTGAAGACCAGGCCGAACCAGAGCCCCCTGAGGAGATACATGCAGCCACAGCTGAGGTTCACGGCCTCTCTGTTGAGGAACATCATGACTGGGATTCGGATTCTTGGGCTTTCTAGGCCCTATTGGATGTGTGTTTTTAGGTTGAGTCAATAAAGGTTCTCAGCCTTGAGTAGTCCCTCTAAAATGATTGTATTTGGAGTCAACAAGGGTATTCTGCCCTAGGTTGTCCCCCAAAAATAATTATATTGTGTTTTACTTTGATCTGATTGTATTGACCACCCAGTTCAGAGTAAAGGGGGTGACGTGCGATGGTCTACCCTTGCCAATTGCAAGCTGACTGAGAAGTCACTATCACACGGGATAGTTGGACTTGCTCTTTGCAGTATTGCGGGTGGAGGGGCGATCAGTCTACTCCTTACGTGTTCAGTCTCACACTCTTTGCTTTGAAGGGGGTGTATGAGAAATCATAGCCAAAGAGTGTGTGTTGGTGTGATTACTAGGAGTTCTAGTAGTGATTTTATTTGTGAGTGCCACGTGCCACTTTGGGATTTATCCCATATGCATTGGTACTTGTGTGTGTGTGTGTGTGTGCGCGCTTGTTCTTTAAAGGCTTGTACTTCACTTGTCACATCATTGGATGAATGAATGAAAGTCTTTTCATTATGTTTTCATTTGAGTATCATTTCCTCTCACCCTAACCTACACTCTTTCTCTCTCTCCCCCCCCCTCAACACCATGTTTCCTTCATTTTTGTAGTCCAATCTCAGCCTGGGTGTGCAGTATTTTACAGAATTTTTTGTCCCTATGATGTCTAGAGACAATGTTTATGGTCGGATTCAAGTGTTTTCCCCTTAATCTTGAGATGTTCAAGTAAGTGTCTTGTAGACTGGCTTATAATCACATAGTCAATTACACTTGATCGTTGAGGAATTTTGCATGTGCAACCTTTTGTGTCTTTGAAATCTGTGAAGTGCCATTACAGATTTGCAGCCCAAAGCATCCACACAAGGTGAGGAGTTGCCCCCCCATTACCCTGAGACAAGTGGCTGTTGTGTTTTAGGTTGGTGATTGTGGGGGTGCAAAGTAGCATGCTGCCATCCCGATGTTTCCCCCTTTTGCTTCTATCTCCAACTACTTGTATTGTTTGTGTGGGTCTTCTTTTATGATCTTGGCTGTTATTTCCAATGCCGTCCCAATGTCCCACCAAAGCCTCTTCCCCCTATGTGTGTTTTTGTGTTCTATATTGATGTTTTTAAGAATCCCTCCATTTCTGGAAATTCCCCTCATGCTCCCATTTCTCCAATACTATAAGTATATTTGCCTCTGATATTTTATCTTCAAATGTGATGGCCTTGTCTACAATCCGTCCTCCTACATTCCATATTTTGATCGTGAGGGTCTCGGGTCCCTATTTGTGCTTTTCTCCCCCTTTGCTCTTTCTATTAATCACAGTTTTCCCATCCTTTTTGTAGGTATTCTCTCATATTGCCTTCTTTTTAGATCTTTGTTTATCCATATAAAGTACCCTTTGAGATTATTCAGTACCTTGAGGCAGGATTGTGCGTCCTTGAATATTTGTGTTGGTTTTCCTCTGAATGCATTTTCCTATGTTATTGCGGATATGTGCATGAAGACATGTGTGAGTACCTTTTCATGTCTTCATTTTCACTCTCTCCTACCTACACAATTTTAATGTTGAGCGCTTTTTCTCACAGTTCTTTTTCTTCTCTCATTTTATAGTTGACTATATCATCATTGGTATTGATGATGTCTTTTGCTTTAGCGATTGAGAGAGAGAGAGAGATTTTTTCTCATTAATATTTAATGGGCTTTCTCAACGCTCGTGGATTGGATTGTCTTTTTTACAGGGACAAAGTAAAAGTAGTAGGCCTATGGGAGAGCATGCTGATCAAGTTCGATGGCTGCAAGTAATGTATTTGCAATTCTTTTTCATGAGAACGATGCTTCAAATGATTGTCCCTTCCCCTAGTATTTTCAGGAAATATTTGGAGCTTTCTCATGTTCTTGCCAAAAGAATTGTCTGAGTTTTGTGGGTGTTAGACTTTAGTCAAAGCAATTTGAAGGCATCCTTCGTTTGTAGTAAATTAAAGGGGTAAGTTATAGTCATGGTGAAATTGTGTAAACAGAGAATCTTCAAAACCAAGAGGAGTGCACAGATTCATTTAGAAATACACAAAACCTCTTAAAGGATGAGGGATAGAAGTAAGCATGTCGTGGCTCGGCTTCAGAAAGTGTGGTTATAATATTCAGCTTTTCCTTGAATCATTTAGGATTGCACAAGCTCATAGACATGGTTCATGCACATTGTTATCTATGTGAGTCTTAGCATTGTTATCTAGGCGAGCCTAGCATTGTGATTGCTGATTGGGTCTATTGCAACATATGGGCATATCCATTTCATTTGAGTGAGATTCCTTAAGGAGGGCATAATGGCATCACGATGATTGTTGTTTTAGACTAACTTTTCTTGTGTATGATTTATTATGGCTTTGTTGCCACCACACACGCTACGTTGGAAACTGTTTTCTGATCCAACCTACTTTGATTTAGTGGATGTCATGACAGCATATCTTGGACTCCTAGGCATTATCTCACATTCATAGGATAAGTCTACATGAAAAGTAAGTTGGCAGTTTTAAACAGTCTATCGAGCATGTTAGACACAAGAGTGCATCCTTCTGATGGGCACACCTTGGTGGATGACCAATGTAAGGAGGGGCCTTGAGATAGATAGTACACCCTTGACACATTAATGCTCAAAATTATGAAATAAATGTATGCATAGGGTTATGGGAGGGGATGCACATCTTGTTTTTATTGCTTCCTAGTGGCATTGTGTTACTTGTTTAGTTTTCCCTTTGCTTTTGATTTCTTCTTGCTTTCTCTTGTTGGCTGAGTTTTTTTTCGTAACTCCATCTGAGTATGTGGAAAGAGGAAACCTTCATGGAGTGCATTTAAGGTTACCCAATGAAAGGGATATTAGTCAATGAAGAATCAGTTGGGGCTCATTAGTCTATTTGAAAAGGATGTCTAACTTGAAGGCGAGTATCTAGCTGAATCTACAAGACTTTTTCAGCTCATGCCCACATGCTTGCAAGATCTGGTATGGAGGCTTGAAACTTGAATACATTGATCACAAAAGCACATGGAATCTTTGAATTCTAGATGAACAATGGCAACATTGGTCTGCGTATGAGCTCCTTTTAATACCTATAGGAAAGTGATTGTACTATTTGTGACGTTTCAATCCTAAATAAGCCATGTTTTTGAGCTGAGATTTATATCAGAATTGAAATGCTTCAGGCACAATTAAGGTCTTCTTGTAATGATCTAAAGGTTGTATAGGGAGTATGTGATTGGCCTCCAATATTTTAGCAAGTTTTTTTTCCCCTTTAAACATGAGGTTGTCAAAACTAGAGAATAAGTATTGTCCTTACCATGAAGCCCGTCTTCAAATGTGGGAACCTATAAGATTTCGAAAGTCATATATGCGAGGGGAGGACCATCACTCCCAAGGCATTTGTTTGTGGGCAACAAGAAGGGGGCTTGAGTCCACGTTGACATTTGATCCCTAATTAGCCTAGAGTCTTGTTGCTTGCGTCTCTCCCAAGGTTGCAATGCTTCCTCAATGTGAAGCATTGCTAGTTGCAAGAGTGTGTATCAAAAGGTTGGATCCTTGCAAACTTAAAGACTAAGATTGATTTGGAAACACTTTGGGTGCACATTCTAATCTCCATTTCATTGTAAATGCCTACAATATTATCGTCAATACTCATGCAATGGTGTGTTAAAAAGTGAAATATTCTGAAGCACTCTATTACCTCCTTCTCTGTAGTGGTTTCCTAGCCACCATAGGAGTGTAATTGTAGGCTTTAAGTGCAAGTAGCCTCCATTCATCATGGGGCATATCCTTGGGGGACATTGCTTCCAACAAGTATTGAATTAGAACTTCATGCTTGACATCTACAACCTCAACCTCAAATGGAGATGCATCTGGCAATTATTGCTCTCAAGATTTGGTGATGTTGTCAAGTACAAATATGTGTATAATTGAATTGTTGAGTCCATACCTTGTTGATTAACAATAGAGTTGATTTTCCAACTAAGTGGACACTAGAGCCCATGGTAGAAATGAGTGAGTGAAATTTGAAGTCCAATACTCCCATGCTAGCTAGCTAGGTAAATAGCTGTGCTTTCATGAGAGCAGGCATTCTTCTACATGTTATTGCTTTTCCTAGTGCATATGAGGATGCCTGGGTCTTTGATGTCTTTGCGAGAGGTAGGCTGTCTCGATCGACGGATGACGTTTTATTAGAGGTTGCATTTCAGCTTGTCAAGATTGTTTAGTCTTGTGGAGCATGGTTCAGACTCAGAGTGGTACATAGACCCGCACCCATGTCTTATTACCCTGGTTGCTTGGAGACTGTGGCTTTATGGGGGTATTCTCATGAAGTTCTTGCAGTGGGATCTTGGGGAGTGGGAGTGGATCGATGAAGGGCATGGAGAGAAGAGCCTCCTCTTCTTTCGTTACACCGTCAGTAATACCATGATAAGTTGTAGAGGTTGGAGGCTCTCCAAAGGTCCCCATTGGGAGGGGTTTGAGATTTCTATTGACCTGCAGAAGAACTCTTGGAAGAGACTCTAGAAATCCCTCAAGAATAGAAAAATCGATCTTTTCTTTTGGCTTTCTATTTATGGTGGGACTGCATTGAACCTGTGGAGATGAACCCTAATTGTCCTCATTGCCTTTTTGCTATGGAGGCAGTTCAACATTGCTTATGGTATTGCAGACAGGTGAGGATTATTTGAGGGGGGGAGCCATGATTTTTAGTACTTTTGTTCATTTCCCCTTCTTCATGACTTGGGGCTTAGTTGCTTGGCTCTCTCTTTTGGGGCCTCATGTCTTTTATGAGAGACATGGCTCGTCTTGGGTCTTATAATTTATTGATTCGACGCCACATAGTTGAGCCATGCTCTCTGGATGATGTTCCTGTCTCACCTTTTAGAGCTGTGCATGCCTCTCTGGACTCTTCTTGAGAGATGCTAGCGAGTATTACAGCGTGGCATATTTGAAGAGCCAGATGCATAGAGGCATTGGATGTATCCCAGGTTCACCCTTCTCATACCTTGGCCAATATATGGACAAACTTTGTAAAGATGCAAAGGAGGAAGAGATACCAACACATGAGAGGCTCATGGAAACCACTTCTGTATTACGGGGATGCCCAAAATCCACACATCAACTCTCCTCTTCAAGAGAGTTCTATAAAGAAGTCCAGTCATCCACTTATCCACACCTTGACACTACTTCTATAAAGAAGTCCAGTCATCCACTTATCCACATCTATCTATTCATATGCATAGACATAGCTATGCATCTACAATCTCCTCCTCCCCCTCCCCCTCAAGCTCAGTATGACTTGTACATCACATAGATCCAAAGTATCTCCAAAAAGACAAAACTTATCTTTACTCAAAGACTTGGTAAAGACATCCGTAACTTGGGCATCTATCCTCACATATCTCAAGTCAATTTCGCCACTTATCACTTTCTCCCTAATATAGTGATAGTGGAATTCTGTGTGTTTTGTTCTTGCATGGTAAATGGGATTTTGGGCCAGCATAATAGAACTTATGTTGTCACAGTAGATCACTACTAGACCATCAATGTATACTCCCAACTCATGAAGAAGCAATCTCAGCCAAGTTTCTTCACATGCTACTATGGCAGCCACTCTATATTCAGCTTCCGTGCTAGACAAAGCAACCGTGGTGGTTTCTTGTTGCTCCAACTAATCACACTACTCCCAAGAGAGAATGCATACCCACTAGTTGACCTTCTATCATCAATGCTGCCAACCCAATCTGCATTAGTATAACCATGCAAGCATATCCCTCCTTCCTTGGCATAACAATAAGACAACATTTATTGTGGCTTTCACATATCTCAGTATCCTTCTCACCGCATCAAGGTGACTCTTGCAAGGCTTTTGCATAAATTGACTCACCACACCCAAAACATAACTCGAATCCGGTCTAGTGATGGTAAGATAAATGAGACTCCCAACCATCTTCCGGAACATGGTCACATCCTGCAAGTAATACCCATCATCAACTAACTTAACATTTTGCTAAAGTGGTGTTTCAAGTGGTATGCAAGCTGTCATACCATATTTTTCCAGTATGTCCAAAGCATATTGCCTTTGTAGCATCCAAATACCTTATGGTAAATCAATTACTTCAATCCCAAGGAAGTATCTTAGTTGTCAAAGGTCCTTCATGTCAAATTCACATGACAATCTCTCCTTAGTTGCTGTAATTTCTACATCAAGACTCCTTGTGATGATTAAATCATCCACATAAGTGATCACAAGTACATTTTTTCTCCCTCTTTCTTCACATATAGTGAGCTATCAGCCTTAGATTGTTTGAAGCACATATTCAACAAGGTTTTGCTCATTCTCTCACACTAAGCTCTTGGGGCTTGCTTCAGCCCATACAAGGCTTTCCTTAACTTCCACACATGCATAGGATACTTGGCATGTATATACCCTTTAGACTAATGCATATAAACCTCCTCATGAATTGTACCATTCAAGAGATATAACTTCTCTTTTTTTTTTTGGGCAAAAAGAGACTTCTATTAAGTATTAAAGAAAACCGTTAGAGCAAGCTCCATACGGGAATACGGGATACGCCATGCAATGCATGAAAAGCTCAAGAGCCAAAAAGAAAGGATTGGGGCTGATAGTGCCATCTCAATCCAGTAGTAACCTCCGAGAAAAAGGGAGAACCCCTCCAAACTCGAAGAAATACAGTCCTCCTAGAAGAGGCTGCCCGTGAAGGGCCCTGCATGCTAGCCCATACGGCTATCAAAGTGTGAACCATGTCACTCCAAATACTCGTGAACACCTGTGATGAGTGTATCTGGGTGCCATCCAAGGCCTCTGTGCATCTGGCTCTCCAAATGTGCCAAGAGGAAATGCTAGCCAAAATCTCCCAACAGGTGTCCACTGAAACATGTGAAGCTTTGAATGGAGTATGTGGTACATCCTGAAGAGAGCAGGGCTCTATCATTTGTCAGAGGATCGAGAGTTCCCAAGAAGAAGGCTCACCCTCATAAAACACATGGGGCCCAGTAAGGGATAACCATGCGACCAAGCCCCAAGTCATGAAGAAAGGGGAATATGAAAAATGCTGAGTATCCGAGTCATGAGAAGTCCCCCATTGAAAAATGCCCCAAGTCATGAGGATAGTCCTCGCCTGACTGCAGTCCCAAAGGTAATGTTGCATTGACTCCTCTGCAAAATGACAGCGAGGGCAAGTGGGATCAGCCCCAAATTGTAATCTCCACAGGTTCACTGCAATCCCTCCATGAATAGAAAGCCAAAAGAAAAGAGCGATCTTTCTATTTTTGAGGGATTTCCAGAGCCGCCTCCAGAAATTCCTACGCAAATCTGTGGTGATGAAGAAGCTGTCCCAATGGGGGGCTTTGGAGGGAATCCAACCCCTACTGCTCAGCTGAAATCTCTTGGCATTACCAACTGTGAAACGAAAGAAGGGAATCCCCCTCTCTCGATGCCCATGATCTATCCACTCCCACTCTCTTGGGTCCCACTGCAAGCACCTGATAGGTCAAGAGATACAACTTCCATCTACGCATGCTTGCCAAAGCAACCACGGTCCGTATGGTGGTCATCTTTGCCACTGGGCTGAATTTTTCATCATAGTCCAACCCATATGTTTGGGCATACCCTTTTGCAACTAACCTTGCCTTATATCTCTCCACACTTCCATCCGATTTGCACTTCACTTCATCCAATAGCTTTCTTTCCTTTTGGAAGTTGACAAGTGTCCAAGTGTTGTTCTTATCCAAGGCATCCATTTCTTGATCCATGGCATCCCTCCAATCTGAGTTTTTTTTAGCCTTCTCAAAACTTGAGGGCTCAATATGTTGCACTTTGCTAACCACGTATGCATAGTGCATCCTCATAAATCCATTGTAAGTCAATCTATCAACGGAATGTCTCACCCTTTCTGCTCTTCTCAAGGGCTGTGTATTTGCCATTGAATTTCTAGCATGTGGCGGAACATACTTTGAAGCATGCTTGGTCTCTTGAGCCTTCATAAGCTGTAAATCACTCTTCGTCACTATTTGCATCCTCAACACTCTCTTCCACTTCAACTTTTGGCTTGTCTTTATCCACATGCTTGCTCCCCCTCAATCTACCACTCCATGGGCTCGCACTATCAACACTCTCCTCATGTTGTGATGGCCCTGACATCACTTTACTTGAGGGTCCAGCTTGCTGTAATTTCATCTTTTCAACCTTTGGCATGTGCTCATCCTCTGCAACAATTAGGTTGGGCTGATAATATGCTTCAAGCTCACTGAACTTCACATCCCGGCTTTCATATACTTGTCTAGTAATGGAATCGTAGCATTTATATCCCTTTCTTTCAACCGGGTATCCCAAAAATATACATTTGATAGCCCTTGGCTCCAATTTTTTCCTTATCTCACTTGGCATGTGCACATAATAAAAGCAGCCAAACACTTTCAAATAAGCCAAGTTTGGCTTGTACCTATAAAGCTTTTCAAGAGTTGTCAACCCATGTATGGCATCTGTGGATGTTCTACTCATGATATACACAGCCGTATGCACCGCTTCAGCCCAAAAACTCAATGGCATATTCATCTCATCCATCATAGCTCTAGCCATGTCACCAATCACCCTATTCTTCCTTTGAGGAGTGTATCTACAAGTGACCCATCTCTTAATGCCTTGAGCATATAGAAACTCATCAAATTTATAGGACGTATATTCTCCACCATTGTCTATATGACAGCACTGATATAACACCCAAGCTCCTTCTCTATCATTCTTTTGAATTGGCAAAACACTTGAAAGGCATCACTTTTGGCTTTCAAAAAATAGACCCATGTCATCCGGCTGTAATCATCTATAAAAGTGATGTAATATCTTGCTCCCCCGGGTGTTGTATGATCCGTTGGTCCCCAAATATCTGAGTGAACTATTTCGAAAGGGTGCTTGCTCTTTCTCCCCCTCTTTGGGAATGGCAATCTTGTTTGTTTGGCAAATTGGCACGCAGGGCATACATGACTGAAATCTAAATGACCAAATATGGGCAGCCCTCTCACCAATTCTTTTGTTTGCATTTCATTCAAACGTTTATAGTTAATATGCCCAAGTCCTTTTTGCCAAAGTTGAGCCTCTTGATCTTGTTTGGGACCATTATTGGCATACATACCTTGCTGTAAACAGGGCTTTCCTGCATCAAATGTGAACAATTTCCTCTCTTTTGTAGTTTAGCAACAATCTTGCCCACAATGCCATTATGAAACTACTTTACAAAGCATCCAAACTTGTTAAGCGCACTTGATAATCTTCATCAGCCATTTGACCAACGGAAGCAAGATTTTGGGTGATTATGGGCACATGTAAGAGATTTCCCAATGTGTTTTCCACACCATATTTATCCCTCAAGGGAATATCACCAATATGAGTCATCTTGTGCATAGTATCATCTCCCGTAGAAACAAAATCCTCACCAGTATCTCATCTTTGCGAATAAACCACTCACCATGATGCGTCATATGATTCGTGGCTCCTGAATCTATGAACCAACCATCATTAAAAGAGGGCTCTTGCATGCTGCTCATAACACGATCCATACTAAAGAGGTGAGTGCCATATCCATGCTCATATGCATGCTCTCTTCCACCAACATAATGATTGTATTGTGGTCTTCCATCACACCCTCTATATGTGGCATTACGCTTGGCATAACAATCTCTTTCAAAGTGCCCATATTTTCCACAAAAGTGACAATTTCTAGCTTGTGGAGTATGAGTGGCTCTTCCTCTACCACGGGGCATGGCTCTCCCCCTTCCTTTTGGCATGAAACCACGTCCTCTTTGAGTGAACCCATTTCTTTCCATAGTGTGCTGAGGGGCATATGAGGCTCTTCCACGGCCTCTTGGGGGTCTACTTCTTCCTTTAAAATCACCTCTTCTACCTCGGTGATAGAACAAATTGTCTCTTCCACTACTTGTGGAGGCTTTGAGCCCAAGCTTCACCTCTTCCGTCATGCATAATGCAACTAACTCCACAAAATCGGGCATATGGCCTTACACGGAAATAGAAGTATCCAACGATTTATATTGAGGCCCTAAACCATTCAAGGTGATAGACACCAAATCGTCATCTTCCATATTGCAATTTATGGAGGCTGTGTCTTTTGTAATTTGCCTTATCTCAGCCACATAGTCCGTGATGCTTCTATTTCCTCTCCACATTCCATGGGCGCTGCTTGAGCTGAATTTTCCTTGCCTCCGTGCTTGTGCCATACGATTTGTGAATAATATCCCAAGCTTCTTTAGGCATGCTAGCCATCTTGATGTGAGGAATGAGTGTATCGGAAATGCATAAGGAAACCCAATGCAACACCTTTCTTGATTTCTCAACCCATGTTTGTATTCCAATTTCAGCTCATTTGAGGGTTCATCCCAAGGCAACTCCGGGCATTCATCTTCACCCGTGATCAATCCCCTAACACCTTTTCCCATGAGGAAGTTTTCCATTTTATAAGGCCAAGTGCTATAATTATCCTTTGTCAACTTTTCACCCACAATTTGGGTTACTTGAGTGGTCTCAACCATGCTTGATTAACAATATTCACTTCCAAATGCAACTTAGCAAACCTCAAGGCAATGGCACTTTTCTGATTTTTCTGAGCACACTCACTTTAGTGAGGTAAATGGCATCAAAAACAGAGAATTCACCTTCTTTTCAAGTGTTCACACTTGCTCAAATTTTAGGCATCCAAGGACATCAAAATTGAGCACTAACAGTCCACTTTTGAGCACAAATTCAAGCATGTACCAATGCACTTGTGGCTTTTCCCACTTTCTGTAAATGAGTGTATTTTGGCATCAAACGGCCACAAATTACCTTCCAAATGTGCTCTTGCAATGGCTTATCAAACTGAAAATTTATCCCACACTTTGGGCATCATATGCATCCAATTTCGGGCATACACACCCTTATATGCATCCTCCAACTCAAATTTACTGGTGAAAGTTTACTTCATGTGCACAAAGGCATTTATGCTTCACTAACCAGGCATATAACCTCCGGTATCAACACTTTTCTGCCCAAATATGCAATTTCCTGCAAACAAGTTCTACCCCAAATGGCAATTGCTTCCACTGTGATACTCACTGGTACTATGCCAATTTTGCACACCGGAATTGAAGTAGATGCAAGAGAGTGAGCAATAAGCGCTTTCTTGGTCTCCAACAAAGGTGATAGATCTTCTCCATTTGAACAAATTTCCACACTTTCTTAGCTATGCCTCCATGGTATCCATCCTCTTAATTCTCTCAACAAGTGAAGCTTAGGAACTCTTTTAAACCAGTGCCTAATAGATGCTTCTCTTAACACCCCTCCAAATGACTTTGTGTTTAACTATTTTAGCAAAGCTTCATATCTCTCTGTTTTCGTTTAGGCCACCTGGTGCAGTTTCAACTTGTGTATCTGCAACCTGAAGGCTTCCACCCATCTCCCATCACCCTTTTTAATTGCATTGGGCACTTCTGGGTTTCATGCTGCTAACTGTGCGTCCTGAGCGTAATATGATGATAAGATCATCACACCGCCTCCGCATAGAGAGCTGCAGAGCAGAGGGGATCCCTAGGGAGCAACGCATATGCATATTGTGCGACTGTTAGGAGGTTGAGTCGGAGGAGCAATTTATTTTCAGGTGCCCAGTGTACTACGAGATCCGAGGTCGCTACCACTGTCTCTTCAGAGACGGCTCTGGGCTCCTTTCTAGATTCCTCGCCTACCTAGATTAGAGATGCCTCGCGGCCTTCATTCACGAGGGGGTCCGACACAGAGAGTACTTACTCGGGCGACGAGGCTTGGCCACATCATCAGACACCTCTCAGAGTAGGATCACATAGTTCTTCCCATCGAGTGACATTGATAGTCCAGTCTCTAGCCGCAGGCGTGACAGAGACCTCGACCCGACAACCGCAGCACGACACACGAGACATCGAGGGGACACACAGATCACTCTGGGGGACCTCCCGTCATTGTTTAGACCCGAGATATGTCCCACGGGAGTCACGGTGGCTCTGGTCTTGCGTCGAGCCTCGTCCAGGAGACCGAGACACACGGCATCCCATTTTGCAGAGAATGGAGGGGCTCCCCCTTCTTCTCTGAGTCCACTGTAGGGTTGAGATGACATTTTCAGCCTCAACCTTGGTTGTTTTCCACCTCTTCTTAAGGAACATTTTTTCTCATGCATTGAATGGCGTATTTTTGCTTTGAGCTTGCTCTCACTGGTTTTATTCATACTTAATGGAAGTCTTTTTTTGGGGGGGGTAAAAAAAGATTAGATGTTAAGGCCAAGTGGGATCAATTGTGTGAACATGAACTCAAATGTGGCCCATGCAATATTGGTTGCACATGCAAAGCTTGGCAATTTCAAATGAAGCTATTTTGGCAATATAGCTTCGTGTATATACAATATTTGAAAGAATCATGTCATGTCTACTGGTGGTTGTAAGTGGAAATGGAGGGGGTAAGGTGATCATTCCTAGCGGTGGTATCTTTAGAGCATGGATGGGGATGGGGTGGGAGTGGGCAATGTAAGACATGGTTTCTATCATTGTGTTCTTGTTCCGCCTATTTTTTGAGCAAGCCATTAAGATGAGTTTTACGATCTTTAATGCAGAGGTTCGCTGAAGCACATTGTGCAATTGCTTGTCATGACTATAAAGGTATTCTAGCTAGTGGCTCTTTCGCATATATTTAAATAATTGTTGGATGTTAAGTTTTTTGAAGTTCATGCCCCCATCTTTTGGAACTTTTTGACACCCTATTTGCTTACTTCGATATGATTGCTTTGATCTTGAGGCCTTGGTCTAGACATTGGTGGTATTACCTTACTTGTACCCTCTACCAATAGTACATTAATGGATGGCACCACAATGATCATGATTTTTGGTTCAATGTATTAGGAAGAGATCCGCCATATAACTTTTTTTGGTTCAATATGTATGTGACGGGTTGCTAGTAGTGACATGTAGGGGATGCAACAAGTTATGCTTACAAGATACTTTTTGTTATGCTATGTGACAGTTTAGAGGATTGCTAGTAGTGACATGTAGGGGAGATTTTGAGGGGTTGCTATTAATGACATGTAGGGGATGCAATAAGTTATTCCTACAAGATACTTTTGTTATGCTATGTGACAGTTTAAAGGATTGCATGCTGCATTGGGAAGATAAAATTGCTCAATTAACACACACACTCGAGCTTGCACAGTATGCCCATTCTGGTGTATATACATATATCTATACCTACAACCAATCCTTTCATCCATATACTCTCTCTCAGATCATTTGACTATCTCATGGGATCCCTTGCCTTTGCCTCCCACATCATAGACTTCTCCCCCACCCCCACTTGGAACTGACCGTACATACCTATTTTTCAGCCTTCTATCCCACTCACACCACTAAGCATGGCCCACTCCACCTACACTCTGATCACATACTAACCCTTGCTTATACCGCCCGTCTTCTCACTTTGCTTGATAACCTTGATGATATCCCCTTACTAGAGGATAGAGCTACCCTTATCACCCTTTCCCTACACTTTCCCTCACACCACCAGATCTAACCACTTACCTCCCATTGGACTGGTCGCCTACAATAGCTAGTACGATGATGGTGTGAGTGTAAGGCCTTGCACCATGAACTTAGACTCGAAACCAAGCAACATATTCTGACAGAGACAGAGACCAAACAAGAGTATCACCATCTGGTCAGTTGGAAGGAAAGAGACTTTATCCATCAAAATGAGGAAGAATTACTAAGCATTCTATTTATTAATAACTCCAAGGATTTTGGTGGAAGTTTCTCGAGTGGAGGTTTACATCCCCTCTCAAAGGCCTATTCATCTAGCACACTTATGCATGCACCCTTTATGTCATCCCCCACCATCCTACATCAAACCTCCCACATCAACCTCGTCCCATCTCATGTTCACTCTTCACCACCGTTGATATCAAACACTCAACTATCGAGCTACACAATGAAGATCATGAGGGGCTATGTACTGAGTACAATGCACATGGGATTAATGCCCTAGCCCGAATCCTAACAGAGCTATTCAATGACAGTTTGCATCGGCGTTCCTCACACTTAGACCCTTAATACTATTATCTTGATCCGTAAGGCAAGGGATCCCATGAGCTCGAAAACTAAAGGACCATCATGATTAAGCATGTTATGTCCAAGATTCATGCATCGGCACTTGACATTCAAGTCAATCGCTTTGCAGATTGTGAGGGATTTAGAGCCATGGGGTAGGCAAGTTTTTGGATATAGATCATTCTACATTGGATCACATTTTCACACTAAGAGATATCATTGAGGAGGCCCATGCACCGAAGCAATGCGTGTACTATTGCTGTATGGGTTTCCGCAAAGCCACAAGTGGGACTATTTAGATGACCATCCTTGCTAGGATACAGTTATGCCATCATTTGGGCAGTCCGGACGCTATATGAGTGGGTATTAGGCAAAGTCAAGTCTTTGACTTGGTGGTTAGAGGGGATCATGAGCACGATAGTGGTTGTCCTTTGACACCTACCCTGTATGGCCTATACATCGACGAGCTTGAGTCCTTCATCATGTCGTTGGGTGTAGGAGGTTCTTTGATTCTGATTCTACTATATGCATATGATGTGGTTCTACTCTCCCCATGTCTGCAATGGCACTCCAATTTTTCTGCGAGACATATGATTTGGAGGTCAACTTGGGTAATACCAAGCTTATGATCTTCAACACATCCCATGCTGTAGGCAGCCGCACAACAAAAGTCGTTTACCTTTGATGGAGCACTAGCGGACATTGTTGCATCCTATACATATTAGGGGTTCTCTGCTAGGGCCCAATTGTAGAGAAAGGGAAGGGGCAGATTTGGAGATGGGGAGAGAATAGCAGAAGGAAGGGAGGAGAAGAGAGGAGAAGGGGAAGGAGAGAGGAAGAGAGGGAAGGATGAGGGGATAGAGAGATAGAGAGAAGGCGGAGAGAGAGAGTGTGAGCGTAGGCAGCAGGTAGCAAGAAGGAGGAGGGAGATTAGATAGGATTAGATGTCACATCAAAAGGTACATTGTAGGGGGTGGATGGAGACTTATATAGTCCCTCCACATTTTCCACCTAAAGGGCCTCTAACTTGGCCTCTTTTGCCCCTTCATTACAGCCATCCCTTCCCATAGAATTTTGCCCTCAAAATTTCATATGCGGGCTGTTAAATAGATGCAGCAAACAGCAAATAATAGTCAGCCCGGTAGGAGATAGGGGTTGTCCTAGACAATGCTCTCTGGCTGCCATGAGTTCTCATCCTCAAGGAGTCCGTGCCACTTGATAAGATACTCGGTGTAGACTTTGTTTCGGAGAACATGATCCCTGAAACCCATGATGTGCTCCAGAACATAGAGTATGTGGCCCTCCTCATCCATAGGTGGTAGCTCAGGAAGGACTTGGACATGCTGTCCGACATGTGGATTCAGCAAGGACACATGGAAAACATTATGAATCCTGGAGGTCCTGGGTAGCTCCAACTCATACATCACCTCGCCAACTTTGCAGATGATCCTGTTGGGACCGTAATACCTATGAGCAAGCTTCGTGTTGGTGTTACCTTTCAGCGAGGCATAACGGTTCTTATGTAAGCGTAAGTGCACATAATCCCCTTCTTCAAAAGACAGATACCTCCTGTGTTCATCCACATACTTCTTCTGCTTGGCTTGGGCATCCTACATATTATTTTTAGCCAATTGCAGAAGGGCATCCATACTCTCCAAGTCATTTCTTGCTTGCTGATTTTTCACAGCCATGTCTGCAACTAAAGATGGCATACCCAATGTGCATCCATACATAGCCTCGAACGGGCTCATGCCAATAGAGATGTGCTTGGTACTGTTGTAACAAAATTCAGCAAGTGCCAACCACTTATCCCAAGACTTCTGTGTGTCATGACAGAAATTCCTCAAATACTCCTCCAGCCATTTGTTCACCCTTTCTGACTGTCCATCCGTCTCAGGGTGGTAAGCAGTTCTAGGTGTAAGAGAAGTACCCACTGCTGTAAATAACTCCTGCCAAAAGTGACCCATAAATTTTGCATCTCTGTCGCTGACAATCTCCCGAGGGAAGCCATGATGCTTAAGAGCATGCTCGATGAACTACCAAGCAACTTGTGATGCTGAATAACTGGTTTTAGTGGGTATGAAATGGGCCTGCTTTGTCATTCTGTCAACCACCACAAATCCCATCCTTGCTCTGTGGAAGGCAACCCTGTGATGAAATCCATAGCAATGTGAGTCCATTTGCCTTCTGGAATGGGTAATGGCTGCAAGAGACCCGCGGGTAACCGGCTGTCCACTTTATTATGCTGGCAGGGCAAACATTCACTGACAAATTTAACTACATCCCGCCACAAGCCATCCCAGATAAAGCTATGTTTGACTTTTTCATATGTCTTAGTAATACCCGCATGTCCTGCCATAGTGCATTTCTTGTAAGACCAGCAGTCGGTACTTTGAATTTCTAAATAAATTCTGTCCTTGCACCACAACAGCCCATTATGCAGCTTAAATTCAGCATGCCCCTGGGTCGATGGCCTCTGTAACTCCACAAATATTTGAGCTGCCTTAGAATCCTGCATGTATTCTTCTTGAATACCATGAATCCACTCTTGGTAGATGGTAGAAATGGAAGACAAACTGCAAGCCCACATACGAGATAAGGCATCTGCAACCACGTTTTCTTTCCATTTACTATACTCAATGCCGAAATCATAAGACTGAACCTTAGCCAGCCACCTCTTTTGCTTCATTGACAAGTTGGGCTGCGTAAGGAAATACCTGAGTGTCCTATGATCTATCTTAACCTTGATTTTGCTACCGTACAGGTAGTGGTGCCATTTTTCGAAAGCATGGAGGATAGCCAACAGCTCCTAATCATACACATGATAATCTAGTTCCTTGGCATCCAATTTCCTGCTTTCAAAAGCAATTACCCCGTGTTCGTGCCTTAGACAGCCCCTAAGCCTTTGCCACTGGCATCTGCCTCCACAATGAAAGTATGTGAAAAGACAGGGCATACCAACACAGGAGCATGAGTGAGGGCGAATTTCAGGTCTTCAAAGCTGCACTATGCGTCTGTAGACCACATAAAAGCATCCTTCTTCAAAAGGCTTGTTAGAGGGGCTGCCCTCTTGGCAAACTTGCGAATAAAGCGCCTGTGTAGAAGGAAGCAAGACCTAGAAATCCCCTCAACTAAGTAGGGTTGCGTGGCTGCGGCCAATCCTCAATGCATTTCACCTTTGCAAGATTGACTCGAATGCCATCCTTGCTCACAATGTGACCAAGATACTCAACTTCTTGTGCCATAAAAGTGCATTTGCTGGCTTTAGCATAAAGCTGATGCAACCTCAAAATTTTCAGCACTTGCTTGACATGTCTGATGTGCCTCTGCTTATCCTTGCTGTAAATGAGGATGTCAAGGTAGCTGGTGCATTGGTCAATCCAAAAGGCATCACCTTGAACTCATACAGTCCCCTCTCTGTGCGAAAGGTTGTCTTGTGCTCATTCCCAGCTCTATTCTAATCTGATGATAGCCGGACCTCAAATCAATCTTAGTGAAAAACTGAGCACCCTTGAGTTCATCCAACAGGTCATCTATCCTGGGGATTGGAAACCTATTCTTGATGGTGACCTTATTATTCAAGTCTCTGTAGTCAATGCA
This sequence comes from Dipteris shenzhenensis, assembly GCF_047967505.1. Taxonomy (NCBI): domain Eukaryota; kingdom Viridiplantae; phylum Streptophyta; class Polypodiopsida; order Gleicheniales; family Dipteridaceae; genus Dipteris; species Dipteris shenzhenensis. Next base: position 46,841,443 of record NC_141597.1, read on the forward strand.
CATACGGTAAGAACTATCCTTCTTCACCAGGAGCAAAGGGGATGCAAAAGGAGAAGTACTATGAGTGATCAAACTCTTCTGAAGTAAGTCCCTCGTTTGAGTTCCCACTTCCTCCCGTTCTACCTTAGAGAGTCGGTATGGGGCCTTATTGCTTGGCTTATTGCCAGGTTCCAGGTCTTATGATTTACCTCATACAATTGGTTGATAGGGCTCCATTTGGGACTAGTGGGGGCAAACCTCACTATGAATGCTTCTCTAAGCGTTTCTCAATTGATGTTCTCTTTAACACTTGGAACCCTATACCATTGGCTTGCTTTACCATCAAGGCTCAGCTCGAATGCATTGACCTTGTCCAAGCCACCTATATTCCCAAGGTCTCACAAATTTGCTCGAATCTCTCTGCATGGGACACCAGATCTCCCTCTCCTAGAAATTTAGTAATGATCTTGGAGATGGTGACTAGTCTACTCCTTGAAGCACTGGTATCCCTTCCACCAAAGGTAGCATAGAATCCTCATAGCCTCATCTATAAGTACAGTCTGCAATACTTAGCTGCACTCAATCGAGCTCCTGCGAGCTTCCCCCTCCCCCTCCGTACCTCTACCTCCCCTAGCCCCTCCTCCTTGCCTCGACCTCTCCCGCCCCTACCTCTCCACCCTCACCTCCCCTCACCCGTCGCTGCCGCCGCGCCCTCCCTCGCCACCCCCGCCTCACCTCCGCCTCACCCCTGCCCTCCGACCTCACCCCCCCCTCGCACCTCCGCTCACCTCCTCGCACCTCCGTCTCACCCCCCCCCTCACCGCAGCCTCTCCGCCCTCACCCCTCACACCCTGCCTCACCCCCGCCTCGCTCCGCCCCCCCTCGCTACGCTCACCACCCCCTCGCCGCTCCGTCCCCTCTCCCCTTGCCCTTCCGCTCCACCCCGCCCCGCTACCACTCCGCTCACCCCCCGCCTCCCGTTTCGCCCCCTCACCCCTCGCCTTCCGCCCCCGCCCCCTCTCGCCTCTCCGCCCTTCCGCTCCACCCCCGCCTTCCCCTCCCGCCCTCCGCCCCCGCCCCCCCAGCCCCTTCGCTCCACCCCGCCCATCCGTCCCACCCCTTCCCCCCGCCCCCCGTCCGTCCTCTCGCCCCACTCCGCCTCTCCCCCGCCCCCGCTTCCGTTCCCGCCTCCCCACCTCACCCACTCTCCGCCCCCACTCCTCCACCCCACGCCACCTCCGCTTCCTGTCCTCCCATCCTGCTTCCTCCGCCCTCCGCCCTCCATCCTTCCCGCCACACCCAGGCTTCACCCTCCCGCATCTACCCCCCCCCTTTTTGGGTGGCAGCCTCTTCCTCATCAGAAGCCTCGCAGTTTGTCTTGGCGGTATGGCGGCTCCCTGCCCGGAACCGGAGGCCCAGACGGACCCTCCCTCTCCAGATGCCTACCGCGTCATCCTGACAGAGCAACAATCATCTCGGGTTCAGGAGGTTGCCAATGACTTTGCCCTTACCTCTGTTTATGGCAGAGTCATTGGACATTCCCCCTCCAGATCAGCCATCAGGGACTGGCTCCAGTCCACTCTCATGCTAGAGGACGGCCATATTGAGGAGGTGGCCCTTATTAGAAGGGGCATCTTCTGGCTCAAACTCTCCAATGCGAAAGCTGCGAGCAACCTGATTGCTGGCTCCCCCACGTCAGTGGATGGAAAGATTATCATGATAGTCCCGTGGTACCGTGGATTCAACGCAGCGGATTTTGATGCTCGGTTCCGTATACCTCGCCATCCAGTGACGCTAGTTTTTCCAGGTCTTGCTGCTGAGCTGCGGCCGATTGTCAGGGACCTGGGCTCCCACTTTGGCTGGGTTATGCACGATACTTTCGCCAATGCGGTGACTACGGCAGGAGCCCCCCGAGTCCGTGTGGCTGTGGCGGATCCTGCGACTCTCCCGGCAGTGATCGAGATCGTGACAGATGCCGGTAGCATCACCCAGAGCATGGTAGTCACCGGACAGCCAGGACAGTGTCTGAGGTGTCACGGCTTTGGGCACCTAGCGGCTGTTTGTCCACACTTCGCCAGCTCTTCTCAGCCTCCCCCACCCCCTCCCTCTCCGCCCCCTCCGGGCAGCCACGCCAGGAGGAGCAGAGGCAGCCGGGACCAGAGTTAGCTGGCGGCTGGACTGAGGTTAGAAGGAAAAGAGGAAAGAACAAGAAGATTTCTGATAAAGGCAAGGAGGCAGAGGTTACCCAACCTGCAGCTGCACCTCAGAGACCCGACAGGCAGCCGTCCCAGGGACTTGGGAGAGCATCTTCTTCGACGGTAGCCCGCCCTCCACAGCCTCAGGTCCCCCTCTCTTCCTCTCCCCAGCCTCTTCCCATTCAGCCCCAGCCCATCCCCCAACTGCACCCCATATCTCCCGACCCGCAGCTTCAGCCCCCTCCTCGTCCTCCTTAGTCTTCTCCCCCTCCTTCTCAGCCCCAGTTCCAGATGCATCCCCATCCCTCCCCCCCCCCCGCCTCTTTCAGCTCTCCCGCAGAGCTAGCTGCACCGACGGTTCCTCAGCCGAGGGCTGCCCCCGCTCCCCCTCCTCCTCCTCCTCCGCTAGTCGCCCCTGAGGAGTCTGAGTTGCCTATTTCCCAGCCTCCTCCCCCTCCCCCTCCGCTGGCAGGACACCCTGAGTCTACACCACCACCGGAGCAGTCGTCTCTATCCGCTAGCCCCTCAGTGGCAGACTCTGACGGGCCTCAGCTTCAGGAGAGAGAGCTCCCCCGCGACTTTTACAGATCTGGCCCCTGGGACTACTTGGATGTGGCCGACCTCGGGACCTTCCCTGCTTGCCTCGACATCAGTATCTTCCTGCTCCGCAAAGGGGCGGATGGGAAGATAGCCGCCTTGGCCCCTAGGGATGGCCCTAGCTTTGCTTTCACGTTCCTTAGCGACGGCACCGAGACCTGGACAGACGACTCGGTCTGGGAGGCTCTCAGGGAGCAGACGCATGCTCAGGTTTGCTCCTGGATAGGCCCGTCCGGTGGGCAGCTTCTCGAGACTCAGTGGTCCGAGGGTGACGTGCGCCTGCGGTGGCGTTGCGCCGCCAAACGCTTCAGACTGATTGTGATCCTCAGGCCCCCCCTGTCTCGGCCCCTCCCCCAAGATGTCAGGAGCTTGGACTCCTCAGAAACTCCGTGCCTTCTACGGGATGTCCACCTCAGAGATCTCGAGCTGGCTCGAGAAAGCTTTCGTTCATGGTACCAAAGGCCTCTCGCCTTTGCTGAAGGTGTTGAAGGACGGGCAGGACGACCCCGCTTCCCCCTCCAAACCTTCCCATAAGCGTCAGCGCCTCCACTCCGAAATGTCAGCTTCTTCTTCGACTTCGACCGCGAGCAGACAGTTGTTCGTAGCCTCCCAGTCCTCACCATGAGCCTACACCTCGTATCCTGGAATGTGAACGGGTTTCACTCTTCTGGCACCCGTGGTCCTAGGAAGCTCATTTTGAGACAGGAACTTCAGCCAGCAGTGATTGGTCGTTTGGATGTACTTCTGCTGCAGGAGCACAAGCTTTCTGCGGCTCACTCCCGTAGATGCGGGAAGATTCTCCCTGGACGCTCTCACACTTATTGGGAGCCCTCGATCGGCGCACTGGGGAGGAGTGGTGGTGTCTGTACTTCCGTGGGCGAGCAGCTAGCCCAGGGAGTTTTCGGTCATGGCACGTTGATACCAGGCCGTGCCCTTTGGGTAGGCCTAGAACTGGAGGGCTCCAGAGTTGGAATCCTCAACATTTATGCTCCCACAGATCTCCGTTGTAGAGCCACCTTCTGGAGGACACTTACAGGGATTCTCCCAGACATGGATTCCTGGATTGTTGGAGGTGACTTCAACAATCTGGAGACCTTGGAGGACCAGCAGGGCAGAGGACCGGAGTTTACAGGTATGTCTCAGGCAGAGTAGTCCGCTTGGGACTCTTTTATCTTTGCGACAGGAGGAAGGGACAGTTGGCGAGACCCGTCCTTCCGGCGTTGGCACGGGAGCTTGGACTTCTCGTGGGGCTTCCGCAGGGAAGGAGGCAGACTCCTAGAGAGGCTGGATAGATTTTATGTTAGTGATTGGGCCATCAGCAGAGGCGGTCAGGCGGGTATAGTTCCAGGGACGACACTTTCCGACCATGCGCCTGTGCTCTTATCATTAGACTCGGCAGCTCAGGCCCTTCACCCCCGCTCATGCCGGATTCCCGACTCCATTTTCTCGAGGAAGGACGTGCGTAGCAGTATATGCAGTCTTTGGGACAGAGACTGGGGCGAGTGCGTGGATCTGGTTGATTCGGTGGCGCAGGCTTTGCAGGAGTCCAGCCAGATCTGCCAGCTCGCAGCCCTACAGGTTCGACAGGATTGGTGGGGTAGAGAGAGAGCTCTTCGGAGGGACCTCACCTCCATTCAGCGACTCCAGCAGGCATCCCCGGGCTCGGAGGAGCTTCGGATCCAGGCCCTTCGAGCCAGAGCCCTTCTTGAGGAGACACTCCAGCGTCGCTCAGAGTTTTCCTATCACGCCTCTCTCTCCTTCTGGGCTCGGAAGGGTGACCGGATGTGCAGGGAGTTCTTCAAGACGCATGGCCAGAGAGCTGCAGGTGATCAGCTTCGGAGTCTCAGGACAGCGGAGGGACACATCGTTACGGATCCGGGAGAGGTCTTGGGGTTGGCCACCGACTTCTACAGGACCCTTTTCCAGCAGGAGCCGCTTGCTCCTCGTTCTCGACGTGCCCGTGAGGAGGTGTGGAGGCACATTCCATCCCTGGTCCAGCCTAGCATGCAGGCAACGTTGTTGGCACCGTTCACCACGGATGAGATGCTGGAGGCCTTGATGGCCATCGATGGACAGAAATGCCCAGGTGAGGATGGGCTATCCCGGGCATTCTTCACCTCCTTCTGGGACCAGATCCATCAGCCCCTCCTAGCAGCTCTTCAGAGGATTTTCAGCAGCGGTTATATGCCAGAGAGCCTCTCCTCGGGACTGATTTGCCTCATCCCGAAGGGAGGAGATAGACAGGAGATCCGTCAGTGGCGCCCAATCACTCTCCTTACCACTGCCTACAAAATCCTCGCCAAGATGATCAGCGCCAGAGTTCGGCCTCTACTCCCAGACCTCATTCATGACACTCAGACAGGCTTTGTCTAGGATCGCAGTATCCTGGATAATGTCTTCACCTTTTCAGAGGCGGCGGAGTGGGCTCAGCACAGCGGATCACACCTTGCCATCCTACTTCTCGACTTTGAGAAGGCCTACGATCGAGTGGACTGGTCCTTTCTGGAGGGGACTCTGGAGCGGCTAGGTTTCCCAGCAGGTTGAATTCAGGGTATTTCAGCTTTGTACGGGACAGCTTCTAGCAGAGTCATCATTGGAGGCAGGATGGGTGAGCGTTTTAGCTTGGAGAGATCAATGCGTCAGGGCTGCCCCCTTGCTCCTTACCTGTTTCTCTTCTTCGCCGAGGCTATGACTTACTACCTTCAGGCGAGGTCTACAGGGATCAGGGGTGTTCGCCTTCCACTCCGGGAGGACACGGAGCTCTTGGACTCGGAGTACGCGGATGACACAGCCCTGTATGTCCAGGACGATGAGATGATGCTGGAGAGGGTGAGGATGGCCCTGGAGGTCTTTTGTTCGGCTGCTGGTGCGAAAATCAACTGGAACAAATCAGTTGGTTTTCTCACAGACCCCGGGGCATGTTCTCAGTGGGGGAGGTTTTTGGGTTTCAGGTGGATCCCACGGGGACAGACAGCTAGATACCTTGGTTTTCAGGTCGGCCTGGACATCACGCCAGCTCAGCAGTTTCTCCCGGTGCTAGATTCCATCCGACGGAAGCTAGCTTTTTGGAGCACTGCTAAGCTTTCCCTTGCAGGTCGTGCCCTGGTAGTCAACCAGGTCCTCCTAGCCACGGCTTGGTATGTGGTTTCCTGTTGGTGTTTCTCGAGATCTAGCGTGGCACAGCTTAGGAGGCTGGTTTGGAACTTCCTTTGGTCCGGGGAGGATGGCCTCAGAGATACCAGAGCCAGGGTTGCTTGGCAGACAGTCATTCTTCCACAGGCTGAGGGTGGCCTGGGGGTCATCGATCCAGAGCTTCAGAGTCAGGCCTTGTTAGGCAAGCTAGTCATCCGCGGTTTGACCCCGGGGGAGCAGACGTGGAAGATGCTACTTCAGCAGGGGGTCGGTTCTTGTGTCCCGCGCCGAGGTGGAGAGTGGCTCCCGTCCCTCAAGTGGATCTTCACTTCCGCCCCGCTCACTCAGCCCCGTTCCCCACTCGTTCGTAGCCTCCTCATGGTTTGGAGGCGGCTCCGCCTCAGTCTCATTCAGTCCCCTCCTAGCTGTCAGGAGGAGATCGATCGCCAGTCGCTTATCTGGAATGATCAGGTCAGAGATGCCGAGGGCCTTCAGTTGGGGGAGAGATCACATATCAGGTGGGATGGCTGGATGAGGGGGCCAGCCCGGTCCCTTCGAGTTTGGAGGGACACGTACAGACATTTGGAGACGGCTGATCTTGCAGACGCAGTTGGAGGTGCACGTGGAGCCTAGGCGAGACGCAGGGAGATCGACGGCGCGATCCCAGCTGATTGGTTGGTTCCACCTGAGCCTCAGATGCTCATGCCTAGTGACGACCGTTGGCTGGGACAATTCACCCCCCGTGGCATCCCACTGGTGGTCGCAGGACGTATGGACGACTCCTCTATTTCCTTCTTCGCGGTTATGGGGGATGGACGACTGAGGAGAGAGGATGCGCTCATCGACCCCCTACTCCCATGGCAGAGGGTTTGGGTCGTAGGCCTTTTGGGGAAGGTCTGGCATACCGATCCTAGCATTGAGCAGGATCAGATGCAACTTTGGCGACTCTGGCTCTGGGAGGGGTGGGCCTTGTCAGAGCTTGATTGTGACCCAGGAGAGTGGAGTTGGCCAGAGATTGTGACAGGACAGGGGCCGACCTCCTTCTTTGCCTACAGCACGACTTTGGGCAGGCGAGTTCTTGGGAGGATGCAGAGCCGCCCCCCCACCCAGCGGCCCAGCTGGTATGCACAGGGTATTTCCAGGTTCTTTTTGCAGGCCTTCTGGAAGGCCTTGTGGGAGAGCTGGCGGCCGCGGAAGATCTCCTACTTCCTGTGGCTTCTTGCCCACAAAGGTCTTCCAGTGGGGAGCTGGTTGCGGCAGATAGGCCAGGACGGACGCTGTCAGATCTGCCATGAGGATGAGGAGTCACCAAAACACTGCCTGTGGAGCTGCACTCGCGCCCAGGAAGTGTGGAGGTGGACTTTCGGGATTCTTACTCGCGCAGCACCGGAGCTAGGTTTGATCACTTGGGGCGCGTTCTGTTGGTGCAGCACCGCACCTGATCTTCATCACTTATTCGAGGCATGCCAACAGGACCCCACTTTCCTTATCACACAGGGGACGTGGGGGCCGCTCGAGGATATCCCGCAGCACCTAGCAGAGGCTGATACAGGAGTTCAGGAGAGGCAGCCAGTCTGGGAGATTATTAGCAGCATCGCAGGGTGGCACATTTGGACCTCGCGTTGCGCGCAGATCCTCGGTGGCACCTCCTTATCGACTGCCCAGATCATGACTGATATTTGGAGCGAGATTATTCATACCCTCAGAGGCCAGTGGGACCAGATTCTGGGAGATTCCCGGGCCGGTCGGGAGAAGCGGAGACGCTTCCTCCGGGCTTGGGACACACAGGGCCTCTTCTTCGAGCAGACTTCGTAGGGCCTTCGGTGGCGCTACTCACCACCCCGATGGCTGTTCATTCACACTCGCCTTATCCCTCTGTGAGAGAGTGATTTATTTTTTGTTACCTTTTAGGGCTGTGTCCGATTTGTGAACGCAGCCCGTCAGCTACAAGCTGACCTTTTGTATCTTGCTCCCGAAGTAATATAATTAGCACTGTTTTTTCGGCAAATAAGTACAGTCTGCAGTGTGCAGGAGGAGTTGCTAGTGGGATTGGGGCGGTGCCATAGTTGGGTGGTCCTGGGGGTGGGTTGTAAAAGGCCGTGGGTCGTGTAGGAATTGTATTATCTAGCCCTAGCCCAATAGGACTTGGAGCCGGCATTTGTGATGGGCTTAGTTGTACTGGCTACACCGGTGAGAGCCTAGGAATATGCATATTCACGTTAGTCACTAGCTTATAGGGTGCAGCCCTAGGGTAAGGAGTGCCCTCTCGGGTTCCCACCCAAGTTGTTAGGTACTGGGGTCGAAAAGCCATCATGCACACTTTGCAGAGTTCCACCCACCTCTAGTGAAGAAATTCACGGGCAGCCAGTCATGTGGAATGACCCGATTTTGGATGATCATGGGAGGCCACTTGGAGTGTCACATTATATGCAGTGGTCTAGATGGGAGAGGGGATCTGCCTCTACTGTAGGCGCTTGGTAGGCCTTTATGAGACTTCCAGAGGATCAGAGACTTTTAGCAATTGGCCACCTCAAAGGGAGTGCACCCAGGATACAACAGATACAGGCAGCCATTCCGCCAGAGTGGATTGACACATATGACATGCCACCTACAGAATCCACTTGGTGGGGAGCTTTTTCAGGACAGGGCATTCCATTACAGATTATTGCATTGCAGGATGCACATGAGGATACCCTTGTCTTTGATGTTCAGTCCGGAGGCAGACTTATCAGATCTTCTGATGAGATTCTCTTGGAGGTTGCATTTCAGCCTATCAGGATTGTAGGATTCATGGAGTGGGGTAGGGAGGGAGATTTTGGCTAGCATTGCAGCGTGGCATATTTGGAGAGCTTGGTGTACAGAGGCGATGGAGGGTATCCAGGTTCACCCTTCCCAGACTATGGCCAGTATTTGGACTGACACAGTACACACTCTGATGGCCATTTGGGCGAGCATGCAGGAATCCTCTAGAGCAGCCACTGCCAAGAGAGTTACTTTTCTTAGAGTTTGGAGAGGATCTCCTTTCTTCTTTGAGTCTCCTTCAGGGTTGAGATGGCATTTTCAGCCTCCGTCTTGGTTCTTTATTAGCTCATTTTGAGTTGTTTTGTTCCTCATGCATTGCATGATGTACTCCCGCATTTGAGCTTGCTCTCGCAGTTTTCATTCATACTTAATGAAGTAATTTTCTTGAAAAAAAAAAAAAAGCCATCGTGCATGGAAGCATGTTTCCCCCAAACTCTGTTTCTTCATTTCCTAGAGAGAGAGAGAGAGAGAGAGAGAGAGATGTATTAACGTCTGCGGAAGGCCTCACGGGCTATGGGACGAGGTACAAAGTACACCAAAAAGGATGATATCACAAAGGGCGCACTAATGCCTTTGTTGAGTGCCAAGACTGCTAAACTGAAACTGAAAAACTGAAAACCTGATAAACTGATAGACTGATAACTCTACAAAGCTCAATAGCTCGAGCAAAATCAGATATAACCCAGAGACTAGCAACTTTATATATTCATAACTATATGTATAGTATTTTACATACTTTATATACTACGTATACATAGAGCATGTTTGTAGGTGCACAACATTTCTGTTTTTAATCTGCAAAACACGTTTCTGCCAATACTGACAATGTTGCTTCTTCTTAGTTAGGAGTAGACAATGTTCTGCATTCTCTATTTGCAGCAATTCACTTGAGTGTGTGCATTAATTCTATCTGTGCATTTGCGGGAGAGCATTACAGTCTAGTGAGCCTACCAAAGTTCAAAGTATGTCTAATAAAGGTAATGATGGCATTTTTAAGTCTGAGGTCTAAGAAGTCAGGTGCTGTTTTGACATCACAAGCTCAATATGTCAAGTTCTACCATGAGATGAAATCTTGTCCTGGGAGTGGTGTATTCCACAAATTTCAATATTTACTGGTGCATGCAAAAAAGTGTCCGTTTAGCAGATTCTGGTCATAGGATTGGGAGTATATTCTGTTTGTCAGTTTGAAATTTGCCATGTTTGACTATCTTGTTCACTTTAAACATACGATATGGTTTGCATTTGGAGAAACCATAGTATGGTTTTTGCTAAGCAAAAAAAGGGGTTTATAAGTGGTTTTCATGAATGTAATACATTGTAGTAGAGCTGTAATATTATGTTTGATGTCATTGTTCGATCTGAATTTCTTTACAAAAATAGGGACTTTGCTTTGATAATAAAGTTCTAAGATGCATGGGACGAGTGTTTCTCTGGCTACCAATAATTTTGTAATGCAGTTTATTCTGGAGATTTTGAGCTTGGGATGATGTTCTTTCAAATAAGAGATTCATGAGACATGCTAAGAATAGTTCAAGACTTTCTCTTATGCTGAAACATATCGTTACAAGGATACATTGTGTAATAGGCATAGCTTGGTTAATATCACATGGAATTCTTTGGAGGCAGGTGGGCTTGAACATTTGAACCATCTTGGGCAGCGTTTCCCAAACAACTTACACATACTATTAGAGAGTGCAAAGGTATGAAAAACATTGAAAGTGTTAGGTGGATTGAGACTGATATTTCTTGCATCTCTTTGATTCTACACTTGGATGGGGTAGATTTCATTTTGGATGCCCAACATTCCTTTGCCTTTATCACGGAACTGAGTTTCTTCTTTGATTGAAAAAATGAACTTATATATTATGTATGACTGAAATGTGGAAATGCCAGAAGGGCTGGTCAGAAAGAATACAAATAACTCAAATATCCTCAAGATTTTTTTTTTGGGTAACATTGCTATGCTGCATGCTTAAGGGCCCATCACTCTTGCTCTGTTTGTTCCATAACATATATAAGCTGTAAATACATGTAACTTGCCTCATTTGTGCTCACAGGTGGAGGCAGCCTTATGCAAAACTGATGAGGCAATTCACAACTATGAAAAGGTTAGTGATAAGAAATGTCTCTGATTAATAGTTGACAGTTCTAATCTAGGTTTTTACTCTTTTCATCGAATGATCACTATATATTATTTTGAGTGGAGTTATCTATTAACATTTGAAGTATTGACAGGCCCGACAGGTTGACCAGTTTAATATTACAAGCATGGATGAATATGCTATGCTGCTGCGTGCAAAATCTGAACGCAACGAACTCAATAAACTTGTGCAAGAGTTGCTTAGTATTGACCCAGGGCGCCCTGAAGTCTGGGTTTCATCAGCCATATACTGGGAAATGCGTGAAGATAAGAACCGTGCTGCAACTTACGCAGATAAGGTTCTCTCTCTCTCTCTCTCTCTCTCTCTCTCTCTCTCTCTCTCTCTCTCTTTCTCTCTCTCTCAGCTCAGGCTACCCATGGCCGACTCATGATATTGCAGGAACAACTCCTAACATACGTAGTCTATTCAACTTTTTATAACTCCGCTTGACATCTTTATTTTGATGTGTTAATGGTGTCTTTTTGTTTGTTTTCCTCTTTGAGAACTGACATCAGAGCATTCGGGTTGATGAGAGGCACAGCCCTGCTTACATTGTAAAGGTACATCTAGGGCAGCCTTGCTAGATGAACACTCCGATTTCCGAATTGGCATTTTTTTTTAATTAGCTAATTTTCTGTTTTAAAAATGCTAAGCGGTTTGTATTATAGGGTAATCTGTCCTTGGCAATGAATAAACCAGAAGTGGCTCTAGCAGCATTTCGAAAAGCTCAAGCACTAAGACCAGACTTGCGTTCATATCAAGGTCAATACTGTTAGCACCTGTTGCATTATGCCGTCCTGATGTGGGGTGTAGGATGTTATGATATCTGCCATCTTTTGACTAAGCGTTCTAGAGATTTTCTTGAAATCACACCAGGGTTGACTTTTATATAAAAGCACTAGATGCATTCGTACATTCTTCGCAAAGGAATTACCAGTTGAATCATGAGAGGATAATAAGTTTTGATGAAGCATTTTTGGGTTTAGGTCTTGTACAAGCTTTGCTGAAGATTCCAAAGCATAAAGAGGCACTTTATGCCGCTCGGGATGCAATGAAAACAATGTCTCATTCAGCAAAAGCATTGACTCTAGTTGGTGATGTGTATGCCCATATTGCTGATGGAAGGGAAAAGGTACGTCTGCTTGTTGACTTGCACAATACTTTTGAATTTGAATTTTGGCTGCACTTTATGGTCAGTAACAGTGTACTTGTTGCCTTCTTACCTTATCCCTTGTGAGAGCTTGCTATGGTAATGGTTGGACCTGGTAAATTTCGCATAGCTATTATTGTTTTAATTTGCGTAAAAGTTTGAACATTAAGGGGAGCCATGCTGCACAAGTTCAGGGAGATGCAGGTAAAGGGTGAAAGTCAGACTTGCACACAAACTATACGGCTGCCACTTCAGCATGAATTTCAACAACTCCGTGGTTTTCGTTTTTCTCTTTGTTTGTTTTTTTTCATGAAAGAGACTTCTATTAAGTATGAAAAAAGGCCCGAGAGTAGAGTGTTCAAGTAAAAAGTACACCATGTGTAGCATTGGAAAAACCGCGTGAGGGTCAATCCCTACTCAACAAAAAAACCTGGTAAAGTTCTAGGGCTGAGGCTCTAACTGTCACCCTCCAAGAAGAGGGAGCAGCCTAGGGAATGGAGAGGCTTTCCCATGTTCTTCTGCAAAACTGCCTCTGTGAGATCCTCCTCTACAGAGAAGGCATATGGAATCTTGATACTCGCAGAGCCTTCTCTAAAATGAGGTGCAAAAATCATCCATACCACATGAAAGTGGTTTGGAGTGAAAGCCGCAGTGGCAATGCATATTGACCCACCTCTGTTCAAAGCCCAATCATCAACATAAAATCTATCAATCCGTGCACGTATAGGCATCTGCGGTCTCCTGATCGACCACGAAAATAGGAGAGACTGAGGCTGAGTGTGAAAGGCATCATCAAACCAAGCATCTCTGCCATTGAAACACGAAACAAGAAGGCATCCCAAGCTGCTCTCTCCAAGGAGTGAATGCCTCCCTCTCTACCCCCTTTTTTATCTAAAGGCAACTCAGCCATGTTGAAGCCATCTCCAACAACCCAAGAATCTGCAATTGGGGCCCAAGAGAGCAGCTCGTTCCACATAAGGACACGGTCCCCTCTATTGTTGGGGGCCTAAAGGTTGAGAAAGTGAACTTTATGTCCCCCAATCATGAGAATAATCCATTGAGATTTAGAAGTAACGATCACCCTATGTCCAATAACCAAGGGTAAAAAAGACTACAAAACTAAAATACATGTACCTCCCCTAGTGCCCAAGGTAGGTAACCAAAAGGTGTGACCTGAAAGAAGCTTTCCTGACTTGGCATAATCTCTGACATGCAATTTGTTCTCTTGAATGAAAAGAATATCAATGGGGCTCCTAGTAACACATGGATGAAGCTGATAACGAATTAGCTGTCTACGATAGCGATGTGGCACACTGCCAAGGCCCTGTATGTTCCAACTGACAATCCTCATCGGCGCAAGGAGGTCGGATGGAATACCTTACTTGACCTGGTAGCAAACCCCAGACTACTAATTGAATCCCACAATCAAAAGAAACTCCCACCCTTCATCGCATATCGATCTTTACCGAGTTTTGCAGTTGATTGTCTAAGGCTCAGCCAAGTTGGATTCAATGGGTTTGATTTTCATCTCCCTCATCATGGTTTCAGAACAAGGTAGTACTTCAAGACGGCCTAGTATGAGACGTCCTATTACACCTGATAAAGATCTCGATGAAAGAATTCATAAAGGGAAGAATCCAAAAGTTCCAATCCCTGAGAAAGATACCTCGATTTCGGCACTTGTTCGAGGAGATGATGCCTCAACACGTTCCTCCTTCCCTCAGAGAAGGAATTGGTTGTAAATCTCCTTCAGTTTCTAAAGAATCTCCAAGGCATCATCGTGTCTTAGGAACAGTGGGTTCCCGAAGTTCTCCTTCAATTCAAAGATATTCACATTCAAAAAAACGAGGAAGGAGTCCAAAGCCTCATGAAAAACGAAGTAGAAAGCAATGACGGAGATCTTCCAGCTCCAGTCCATCTTCTTCCAGTAGAAAGACCAGAACATGATTAAAGGACTTCGACGAAGGAGGCAAGTGTGTCAAATTTACTACTTTTGTCCACATCTGATAGTTCGACATAGCTTTCCGGAGAGGACACTATCAAGAGAGATCAAAATTGAAGATTGTAAGCCTCCATCTTACAAGCAATGCCAGAGCATGGTGGGAAAGTGGAAAAGTTTCAAGAATCAGTTTTTTGAGCAATTCTTGCCAAAGAATTTTTATGATGGTGTTCATACAACTTGGGAGAGTGTATTCATGATAGCCACGGATATAGTCGAGACTTACAATAAGAGGCTCTTTTCAGCGTGTCTCCAAATTAATCCCTTCAAGGAAATTTCAAAAAAATCAAAGATGCGGATGTAAACTACACTGTGCTTTTCTCACTTTAGACAATGGAGTCCTACAGCTTTATTTTATAGAAACTGTTGCAAATTGCCCCCACACATAAAATGCTGTAATTTAGAGATTGCAAAGGAGGCTGAATTCATATTTACACAGCTAAACAATTGGTGACAACAAATTTGAGATTGCAATATGGTTGAGGGGCCAAGACGCCCCTCCCCCCCCTTATCCAGGCTCACTTTATTTCTTGAAATAGGAGATACAAGACCAAGGTGCAAGAACCTTCCAAATTGAGAACTCAGTTATTGACTAGGACTCAGATAGATGATTTGGGGACAACTGTAGAGAGATATAGACAAAAGAGAGAGAAAGACTCCACGGTTGGGGCTGACAGAGAATCAACTTTTGGCCATCCCAATCCACAAGGAAGAAGCCTGCGACAATCATCACTTCCATTCCACATTAGTTGCAGGCACTAGTTATCTAGAAAGAGAAAGAAATATCAACTTGAAACTGTGCTACAAATAAGACAAACTTGAAATTACAGACTCCCCTCATGACTTGACTCCTTTGGAGATGGGGTCCTTGATGCATCTGCACCCCCTTGGGTGGGAAGAGTGAAAAATGGGGCTGGAGTAAGAAAAACTCAGAAAAATGCCCTGTAGGCTAGAGAGAGAAAGATTGAAAGGGGTTATACTTTTAGAGAGAGTGTGTTATGGCTGCCCCCAAGCTGAGAGATGAAAAGGGGATGCTGCTTCAGTTCCAAAGGTGCAGAGAGAGGCTGTTTTCTGCATGGGATAAGGCTGCAAGTGGTTGGACCTGTCACCCAAATCAAACTCTAGCCAAGTGTTCAGCCAGCCCACCAAACTGCAGCCAAGTGTCAAGATACTCCCTGTGCCCCTGCCACTTGCCCCACTGGCTGCCACATGTGTGGGACAGCTGTTCTGGCTGCCAGCTCAGCTGCCACGTGTCATCCTACCATGTGTCGCCCTCGAAAACCCTAAAACTAGTAAGTGGTCAGAATTCAATTCTGATTTCACCACTAGGTTCCTAACAGCTTGTACTATCCAATGACATACTCTAGGGTCACAATGGACCATAACTGAGCTCATTACTGTATCGTCTTATCTTGTATCTCCATGTCTCTTGGCATGCTTCCAAGCCCACACCCAAAGCTCAAGGAACATTCTCTTGAATGAGTCTTAGGTCGATATGCAATCTGTGCATTTGATTGGTCCAGTAATTGGGTACTCAGGTGGGGTGTGGTTTCCTGATGTCCCTCTTAAAGAGAGGTCATGACTAATGCCCATAACCCCAAGCCAGGGGGTCCACCCTCAAATCCTAGACCTAGTTCTTGTTAACCTAACTGACACAGTAGGAAAAACATTTCTTTTCATTCTTTTAAAAGCATGCTTATTGATATACAAAAAGAAGAATTACCAAGCAAGTGGATACATGTTGTTGAAGCAGAGTGACAATGCGGAAGTACTGGGCTGGTCTACATCGAAGTATTCGTACCCAAGTGAGCATTGAATGCAAGACAACACTTCGAGATCTTATGCACATAGCACTAGCGGTTGAAGAAACGAAGAAAGATTTGCTACGGACAATGGCTATCTCAAAAGGAAAAGATGGAGACACCTCCAGAAGAAACACGACCCCAACAGTTTAGAGACAAAGGCAGTTCCAGTTTCAGAAACTGTGGGGTCCTTTGAAATTCCCTACAAAGGAAAGTCAGTGTTTTCACCAAAGCAACTAGAAGCCTTCCGGAAGGAGGGAAAGTGTTTCCATTGTGAAAAGGAGGACATAAAAGCCTACAGGTTTGAGGGAGCACAAAACACCAAAAGAACCCTCAAAGCCTTTGGTGGGAGGAGTCCCTCATATGTTGGGAAGAGCCACTTATCCAGAAGCTCGAGAACTTTGCCTCTCATGGGGTGAAGTAAGAGACCAGAATGCTTTCATCTTATTTGATTTCGGAACTACAAACAGGTTCATCTCAGAAGACCTAGCTTTGAGGCCAGGAATCAAGATTGAAGAGTTGGGACCAGCTCTAGATGCGAGACATGTTTTTGAAGGAAACCAATTAAAGTCACTCCATTGATTGCAAAACTTAGAATTCATATCGCAAACTACGTGGACCATGAGGAGTTCTATGTTACACCCTCAAACATCATGATGTCATTTTGGGTATGCCATGGTTCCACTAAAAGGAAGTAAATCTTTATATCGAGGCAAGAACTCTTAGTTTCATACACAGAAGCAAGGAGCACAAATTTTGGCCAAAGAAAGGGGCGAGACAATCCCAGCTATATCTAATCTTTCCATTGCTAATTCAATAAAATCAGCTATTTCTATGTACCTTACTTTCATGTGAGAGAGAGAGAGAGGGAGAGAGAGAGAGAGAGAGAAAGAAAAGAAAGATATATTAACGTCCACGGGAGGCCTCACGGGCCTATGGAACAAAGTCCACAGAAAAGCGAACTCATAAGCGTCAGTGGGCTGAAGCAAAGGGTACGCTAGGACCCTTGCTGAGTATTAATCTATGCTAATAGAATCATAATGCAATCTCCATCTTTAAACGTAGGCTATCTCGATCATCGAACGTCCTTTCCTTATAGACCCTTCCGACTTGCTGAAATCACAGGAAACAAACTGCAGCAAACACTCTCTTGCTCTCTCTTCTCTCCCTCTCTCTACAAATACACTAGGGCCCAGGACAATCATCGGCCTTGACCCCCCCCAAGGTTTTTATTTATTGAGAGAAGGAGTACATAGTTCAGCGTAGAGCAGTCACACCTATTTTTCAAACGTAAATCAATCTTTACAAGAGCGGCAACATGCCACTTGTCTAAAAACTAGACTAAGTCCTATTACATACCTCTAAGGGAAATTTCTGGGGTCTTCGTAGCACTTGGTCACGTGGGTGGCTTCTGAAATACTTGCTATGCTCCAAATTGCTTGGGTCTTTAGCCCCTCATAGTACCTGCAACAATTAATTAAAGCGCACCACCATGGCACCCATTAATTGTTAGCGCTTTGCATGCAAATAATAAAATGTGGACTAATCCTAGTCACAGGTGGGCGTCCCCACTGAACAAACATGTGAACAAAACATAGAACACAATTCTTGGTCGATCGAAGTCAACCCTCTTGGTCGTAATTAAGGGGCTTTGACCAATGGTCGTGGCGTCTTAATTATAGCCAAGTCTCTCCAACCAAAGTTGGCACATCTCTCCAACCGAAGCTGGCACAACTTGGTTAAGTGTAGTTAACCCTCTTGGCGTATGCCAAGTCTCGTTGACCGAAGTCAACACTCTCTGACTGTAGTCAGCTCTGTGATTCTTTGGTTAACCGCAGTTAACCCTCTTGGTAATAAACCAAGTCTCCCCGACCAAAGTCAGGCTTACTTGACCAGAGCCAAGTATCTTTGACCGTAGTCAATTCTTTGACCATTAAAAGAACTCTTTGATCATAATTAACACATATGAAAACTCTTTAATTATGATCACATAAATAGTCAACTGTACTTTGACTTAGGATATTTGCATTGTGGTGGCATCCCCTCGGCTTCTATTCAGTTGACCTCAACTGAAAAGCTTCCTTGTAAACATCCAAAAGCTGTGGATGATCGGACAACATGTCTTCATCCATCCACTTCGCATCCAATGCCGTATATTTCTTGAATTTTACAAGATACCTATAAAACTCCTTGCCCTGAGGGCCTTTGCGTACAGTATGGTACACAATCTGCTCTGGCTGAAGGACCTCCTCCAGCTCATCCACTTCTGGTGGATCCTCTGATATTGGCTCTATAGGCTCTGGCCCCTGGAAGACTCACATGGAATGCATTGTGAATCCTCCAATGCTCTGGCAATGCCAATCTGTATGCAACCTCATTTATTCTTTCTGTAACCCTGAAAGGGCCATAGTACCTGGAAGATAACTTTGCATACACTTTCTATTTGCCTTTAAATTTGCGGAGCCTAGCTTTCTCGAACTTCAAAAGTATCCAATCCCTTTCCTTGAGATCCAACTGTCTCCTATGCTTATCTGCAGCTCTTTTATGCTTCTCTTGAGACCTTTCAATTGCTGTCCGGACTTGGCTGTAAGCTGTCTGGAGGTCTCTCACAAACTGATCAGCTGCAAATATTTCATCCTTGGTCCTCAGGATAGGTGGCAGAATCACCTTCCCATAGATAGGGGCTTTCCCTGTAGAGCTGTTTACTGTATTATTGTAAGCAAACTCTACCAATGGTAGGTACTTTTCCTAGTCTGAACCTTGGTCACCCACGTAGCATTTCAGCATATCCAATGCTTTAGAATTTGCTACTTCACTTTGACCATCTATTTGGGGTTGGATAGAAGAAGAAAATTTCAGATTCATCCCCATATTATCAAATAAAGCTCTCCAGAATAGACTGGTCATTCTAGGATCTCGATCACTAACAATGGACTTAGGCATATCATGGTGCTTAAAGATCTGTGCCATGAAAAGCTTAGCCATATGATCTGCCTTTATGGTTTTGTGAACCGGAATGAAATGAGCTTGCTTGTTGAATCTATCAATGATAGTCCAAATCCCATGATTCCCTGACTTTGATCTTGGCAAATAAAAAATGAAGTCCAATGTTCGAGGCACGGGAAGAGGCATAAGTAGGCCAGTTGCCTTTCATCTATCATACTTCACTTTCTGACATGTAAAGCATTCCAGTAACAAACTGATGTATACCTTTCCGCATCCCTGGCCAAAAGAAATACCTCTCTAGTGCTTGAGTTGTTGCTTTAATTCCTCTATGTCCAGCATAGGGAGGTGCATGGCATTCCTCGAGAATCTTTTTCCTCATCTCTTGTGTGATGCATAGGCAGTCATCTTTCATTAAATATCCATCTTTCAGGGAATAGTGACTAATGGACTGCCCCTCTTGCATTTGCTGTAAAATCTCACCAAAATCTACATCATTAGCATATTGCTCTTCATGTCTTCCAGGTCCTGATGATAAGCAATAGTCACATTGTTAACTTGGGGTCTTCAGGACAAGGCATCTGCCACTCTGTTCTGAACTCTTGGAGTATGGACAATCTGAAAATGGTACATTGACAGCATGTTTGCCCATTTCATATGCTTCTCGGAAAGCTTTGTTTGAGTCAAAAAGTATCTCATACTTTGGTGATATGTTTTAACTGTAAAATCTACAACCAAAAGATAATGCTTCCATGTATGGATGGCATGAATTACAGCCAATAACTCTTTCTCATAGATTCCCAGATATCTCTCTGCATCCCGGAGTCTCTTGCTCTCATAGGCCACTACATGACCATTTTGTAGCCCCAACACATTTCCCACAAGCATCACAATCCACATCAAATGGCTGATACAAATCTGGAACTATTAAGATTGGCTCTATGGTCAACCTCTCTTTGAGTGTGGTGAAGGCTGTCTTTTGAGGAATTTTCCATCTGAAAGCTGCATTTTTCTTAGTAAGATCGTGGAGTGGAGCAGCTATATCCGCAAAATGCCTGATAAATCTTATGTAGTAAGAACACATGCCTAGGAAACTTCGAACTTCATGCACTGTTTTCAGCTCTGGCCATTCCTGAATGGCACGGATCTTTGCTGGATCCATCCGTATCCCATCTTTGGATATTATATGCCTCAAGTAATGGATCTCTTCCTGAAAGAATTCACTTTTCTTGCTGTTTGCATAGAGCTGATAATTTCTCAGCTCTTGAAACACTATAGCAAGATGTTCCTTGTGCTCTTCTTCGGACTTAGAATAGACAATTATGTCATCGAAGAAGGTACCAGTGAATTGTCTATAGGGTCGGAAGATACGATGCATCATCCTATTGAAAGTAGTTGGGGCATTTGTCAATCCAAAAGGCATCACCAGATACTCATATAACCCAAAAGTAGCGCGGAATGCTGTCTTATGCACATCCTGAGGTTGTATCCTCACTTGGTGATATCCACTCTTTAAGTCTATCCTGTTGAAAACTGAAGCTTCATTTAACTGATCCAGCACATCATCAATGCGCGGAATAGGGAATCTATTCTGGATGGTCATTTTGTTCAGTGCACGGTAATTGATGCACATACGGAATGAGCCATCTTTCTTCTATACTAACAATACAGGGGAACAAAAAGGAGAAGAACTGGGCTAAATCAACCCCTTAGATAACAAGTCCTGTACCTGAGTCCTGCACCTGAGTCATAATCTCTTCTCGCTGAGTTGCACTACCTCTGTATGGGGGCCTATTGGGTGGCTCGCTGCCAGGAATAAGTTCTATGCCATGATCCTCAAGTCTCTCAGGGGGTAGTTCCCCTGGCAAAGCATCAAAAAAACAATCTTTAAAATTTTCAAGAAACTGAAATTTATTCTGATCTGCCTCACTTATTTCAGCATGCATTTCCACATCTCTCTCTTTTACAAAAATCATGTAAGCTGAAACTGCAGACTTTATTTCTTTTCCAACAAAACTATTTGATACTATGGGAATAGTTTCCCCTCTATTCCTAGCAACCACACGATGTACTTTGCCCCTATGTACAAACTCTAGCACTCTTTCAAGAAGAGTCAACTTCATTGCCTTGCGATGAAATCAAGGCATACCCAAGACTACATCATGATGTTTCAGTGGAGAAATGAAGAAGTCTTCCTGATCCACATAACTCTGTACATGAAGACGGAGCTGCCCTATCAAGGGAGTGAGTAGCACAGGGTTCCCACAGAAATCTGGTCGGCATCCAGAGCCCTGCCCAAGTCCTCCGTCTTTATTCCCAGCCTCAGGGCTAGATCCTCTAATATAAAGTTATCAGTAGCCCTTGGATCAAATAAAATCAGTGCTTGCTGCTCTCTAACTTTGCCCCATGATAGCAGCAATTCTCGTTCTTCTGGGTTTGAAACATGACCCAGTATGTCAAGAATTCCTCGTGCCATTGGCTTTTGCGGTCCCCATGGCTTCTCTGCCTCTTTTCCCTTCGAAGTTGAAGGCTTTTTTGGGCACTCGGCAGCCACATGCCCCTCTTTGCCGCACCTGAAGCATTTACCCTCTTTTCTGAAAGTTTCAATCTGTTTAGGGGTAAACTGTGGTCTTCCCTTATAGGGCTTTTGCACTTGGTTTCCCCTCGGCTTCTAAGGCTGAAATCCTCTCTTCTGAGCCTCGGGAAACTCTCTTGTTTCAAACTTGGGGGTCGCTGGCTTTTTATCCCCCGCCTGTAATGAAGGCACACTAGTAGGATCCTACATGTACATGAGACTAGCCACATTGGCTGAATGCATGAGATCTGATATTTCTTTAATATCTTTAGTCTTCACTTGGGCGTGTATCTTTGGAGTGAGTCCGGCCCTGTACTTCCTGAGTTGAGTCTTATCAAAAATATTCTTGAAAGGCGAAACCTGCAAGTATGCATCCCAAAATTTCTGGTTGTAAGACTCAACTGTATCTTGTGCTTCCATATGAATGCTCTCCCAACCCAGAAGGACATGATCCCGAAACTGTTTGGGAATAAACTGTTTATAGAAAGCTTTCTTGAAGTCCTTCCATTTCCTAGGGGCTACATAGTTGGTTGTTTTAGCTATCCACCATGCACTGGCTATACCAGTCAAGTGTAAACCAACCATACGAAGCTTTGAGGACTCACTGAAATTTTCCAGGCTGAAGGCAGCATCAAATTGCCTTACGAACTGCATAGCCTTTTCAGCTTCACCATACTAGCCATTGTAAGTGGCAAATCTTATTGACTTCCCACCGTCCTTGAATTCTTTAGTCTCTGCCTTCCTGCTGGACTTCTTCTTCTTCTTCTTCTTTTTCTTCTTTGACTCTGAAGATCCCGAAGAAGGAGGTGATGTCGAGGATGGGATGAACTGTGATGATGCTTCGCCTTCTTCTTGGGAAGAGGACCTGCTCTTTTTCTCTTTTTGCCCACCACTCCTTCCTGATCTGCTCCAGAGGGAGGCTTCTCTGGCTTTCCCTCAAAAAGAGGTTGTACCATCCTGCGAAACAAGGGATCGCTTGTTGCCTCTCCCAACTGAGTAATTAACTCTCTGTTGCCTCAGCCTGCTATACCTGGCTAGACTCTGCCATTCCCTCATGGGATGATTGGGCATGCTGCTGTGAAGCCATCTCTGCAACTTGTTTGAGATCTGCAACTCTCTCACACACACAGTGTATGCAACTAATGCACTCAGCCTATGCTTTTCAAAGAGAAAGTACCTCAACAAGAGGTGTCTTGCATTCACAACTTGTGCCAGTAATGGGCTGTCAACTCAAAGCATAAACCCACAAAGTTGCCAAAGCATCAACAATTTTCTGGCTGCTGCAAAAAGCACTCAGTATGCATCTGATTCCCTTTTCTGAGCACAAAGGCATGCATTCCTTTACTTGTGCAAATCTCTGATTTTACTGTGTTTCTGTTGCTTTTCTGACAGGTAGGTGAAATTTGCTGGCAGAAACAGTCTCTGCAACTGTCCTTTTTTTTTTGGACAGTAACTGGATGGGTAACCGGCTGGTTACTCTAACCAGACTAACTGGCTCTGGTCTGGTTGGCTCTCAACTGGACCTCAACCATTATCGAGCTATGGTCTGGTTAACTAAAACTAAGGTTAGTTGGTCAGACCTGGTTTGAATAACCAGTCTAGTTTGGTTAGACCAACTAACTGAACCTCTAACCAGGGTTAACTAACCAGAGTTAGTCTAGCCACTGGTTTGGCACCTTAGCCGTCCAGCTGGCTGCCACAAGTCAATGCCATGTCAGCTGTCTCTCAGGCCTGCCACATTAGCACTTGCCACGTGTCCTTCCTACGTGGACTGCCACGTGTCACGCAAGCATACACTACCACGTCAACTGCTAAGTCAGCATCCACGTATCTACCACGTGTACTCCTAGGTAACTCCTTGGCCACGTGGCGTAACACTCTGTAGCGTCAAGAGTACGTCGCTCGAAACCTTCACCCGTGAGAAAATTTACAAGGCGGAATTTTCCCAGCCAATTCCAATGTTCAGGCATCATCACCAACTTGCATTGCCTTTCCTATGTGGACTACCACGTAAACCCTTGGCTGGCACCCTAGCCCTGTCAGCGCCCACAGAAGATAAAGCAGAATCACCCCGAACAGAGAGTTGGGATTTGGTTCACGCAGATCCCGTCGCTGATTAGCTATCGCTGGCGCGTTCTCCTAATCGCAGAATTCGTGTATAAGCTACATCGAATTCCTCCTGGCGCTGTTGTACATCGGTCGTCGGCACCTAGCCATCGCCCCATCAGCCAACGCTCGACGTATGTCCTAATCAACAGGACCCGACGTCACCCATAGCCATATCTAGTCGAAATCTAGAGCCAGGTAGCAAACTTCCTTCGCTAAGTTTCATCAGACGCCTCTCCTGTTCGCCACCAGCATCCACTTCATTAAACGCTAGTTTGCTCTCCCGAGCACGTCGCCCCCATATTTGTTGCTCACAATGCCTTGTAGATGGCCCAGCTTCCCAAGACTTCTTGGATCTTCAATTCCTAGGGAGGAAATGAGACCTTACGTTCTGATACCAATGCAATCTCCATCTTCAAACATAGGCTATCTCCATCATTGAACGTCCTTTCCTTATAGACCCTTCCGACTTGCTGAATCACAGGAAACAAACTGCAGCAAACACTCTCTTGCTCTCTCTTCTCTCCCTCTCTCTACAGATACACTAGGGCCCAAGACAATCATCAGCCTGGACCCCCTTGAAGGTTTTTATTACTTGAGAGGAGTACATAGTTCAGCGTAGAGCTGTCATACCTATTTTTCAAACGTAAATCAATCTTTACAAGAGCTTCAAGCTCATTCCAAAATGGCAACATGCCACTTGTCTAAAAACTAGACTAAGTCCTATTACATGCCTCTAAGGGCAATTTTTGGGGTCTTCGTAGCACTTGGTCACGCGGGTGGCCTCCAAAATACTTGCTACGCTCCAAATTGCTTGGGTCTTTAGCCCCTCATAGTACCTGCAACAATTAATTAAAGCGCACCACCATGGCACCCATTAATTGTTAGCGCTTTGCATGCAAATAATAAATTGTGAACTAATCCTAGTCACAGGTGGGCATCCCCACTGAACAAACATGTGAACAAAACATAAAACACAATTCTTGGTTGACCGAAGTCAACCCTTTTGGTCGTAATTAAGGAGCTTTGACCAATGGTCGTGTGCCTTAATTATAGCCAAGTCTCTTCAACCAAAGCTGGCACATCTCTCCAACCGAAGCTGGCACAACTTGGTTAAGTGTAGTTAACCCTCTTGGCGTATGCCAAGTCTCGTTGACCAAAGTCAACACTCTCTGACCGTAGTCAGCTCTGTGGTTCTCTGGTTAACCGCAGTTAACCCTCTTGGTAATAAACCAAGTCTCCCCGACCGAAGTCAAGCTTACTTGACCAAAGTCAAGTATCTTTGATCATAGTCAATTCTTTGACCATTAAAAGAACTCTTTGACCATAATTAACACATATGAAAACTCTTTAATTATGATCACATAAATGGTCAACTGTACTTTGACTTGGGATATTTAAATTGTGGTGATACATAATCATAGAAAAGAAAAGAAAAAAAGTCAACTACAACTGCAGAGAGTGGGCCATATCAATCAATCTATCTATCCAGGTGCTGGAATGAAACCGAAGCCTGGTACAGTGATGGCTCTCTAGTGGGCTGCGAAGATGTCTCGTATCTACGTCTATCGAGCTGTCTCGTGTTGCGGTGGGGAACGCGGTCTCCTCGCTCTCTGGACTCTCTGGGCTATGTCTAGGGTGACCCCTCGTCTCTGTCGGTCTCCCCTGAGGAAAGTTGTGATAGGGCGGATCTCAATAGAGTGTATCTTGGGGGCTCTCTGTCGCACATGTGGCCTTTGCGCCCCTCTCTCGGTGGTACTGTGCCATCTCTCATGTCGGCTAGCTCCTCCTCCTCCACTCCGCTGTGTTTGGGGGCTGACTCAAATGTATAGAAGTATGTGACATGTCATTGTGCCCGGTCACCCTCTGTCTTGTAGTGGTCCGACCATCCCCTGCTGCTCTCTGATCTGTCGTAGAAGCGTCTCTTTGTGTCGCCGCATCCCATCAAATAAAGCCCGATACAGACCTGGGCATGGAAATGGATGAGTCGTGACAAAAGACCAAAGCCACTCCCCTCTAGGTAGAGACAGTGGTAGCGTCCCCGAATCTCATTGTAGGCTAGGCAAACACAAAGAAAATGCTCCTCTGTCTCAACGGCCCCCAACGTACATAGTGTGCAGACTCGCTGCTCTCCCTGCCTCGATCCTCAGCTGGTGGGACGAAACCCGCATCTGACCAATGGCAATCCTCAGTGCATGGGAGACTCCTCTATCCTCGAGATACTGGGGTTTGATAATGAATCCCTCCTCTGATACTCTCAGGAAGTGGTCGCGATAGAACTGGGTCTTGGTGGGGAGCTCTTGGTCCTCCCCCCAAGTTCGGGATGTGTGAAGCTGGAGGAGGTCTAACCGTATGATACGGTTGATCTCATCTCAAGGGATCGACTTAGGAGGTGCATCCATGCTGTACTGAAAGGGGGAGAGCCTGTCCATCTAGATACCATACCTAGCAAGCCATGTAGATATGCATGCATACCATGTGTCTGCCTGCTCTCTGCGAGTCGTCTGGATGACTCCAAGGCCAACCTCGGAAGTCTCCAATGGTGAGCCTCAGACTCTGTGAATGAAAGTCACTGTCTGAAAGATGGCATCAACCTGGAGAGGTGTCATGGCGAACTTTGCCTGTGCTATCTCATGTGGAACTGAGGGCTTACATCGGATCATCTTGGATCCCATCGTCACCTGTAGCCGCTCGAAGCTCCTCCTATATGTCCTCGGAAGATTGCACCCCCAGAAAGGTGTTGCATACATGACAGTCGGCCGCACTAGTGTGTCGAAAAGCCAGCCCTTCGTCAGTGGATCCTGGAAGTGCGCCTGGAAACATTGCCGCTCTAGTCTAGCCAAAGCACTACGCCCTCGTGTGAGCCGTACTTGGGCTGCATGTTTCATCGTCATGAAGATAGGTCCTGTGAAGATTGCTCCCAAATATGTGTATGACTGTACTATCTCCACTGGTTCACCACGATAGGTGAAACTAAGTCGGTGAGTCACTGCTCGTGAGGTGTTGAAGATCATAACCTTAGTTTTCCCAAGGTTGACTGTCAGATCTCTCTCTCTGCAAAACATCTCTAATGCCTCTAGATCTCTCTGTAGCCTCTCCGCTAAAGAGGATATAAGGACTATATCATCAGCATATAACAATATTTGTATGAGGAGATCCCCTAGTAATGAGTCCTCGCCACCTAGATGATCTATGAAAGATGTGATCTCATCAATGTAGAGTCCAAAGAGAGTCGGTGAGAGACCCCAATGGTGCTCTCGACCGAATCCGATAGACCGCCTGGGGCACAGACCCTGCCTCTGACTGACTCATATAAGCTCATCACACCCCAAATCAGCATCTCTGGGATCTGCATCTCCTATAGTCTCTTGATCATGCGGGATCATGGAACAGTGTCAAAGGCCTTTCGAGAGTCTACGAAGCATGTGTAGACTCTTTGATGTCTGGACCTCGCCTCCTCAATGATAGCCCTAGAGTAAAAATGTGGTCTAGAGTAGAGTGTTGCCTCCTGAATCCTGCCTGCCCTAGTGCTCGTTGCCCCCATGCCTCTGTATGACTGCTGATCTCTCTCTCTAGTACCGATCCATAGATCTTGGCCAGTGTGTGGCCAATCATGAGGGTGCAATAGTTCTCGGTGTCCATGAGGTCTCGTGCTTTATGTATCAGTAAGATAGTAATGGTATTCCACGCTGGTGGGAAGCCGTGACAAACTGCAAGGTTAAACATATGTACAAGGATGGGTGCTAGGACCTTCTGCCCATGTGCAAAGTGCTCTGTCCGAAGGCCTTTGTGATCCTGTGCTTTCCGGTTGTGGAGATGGCGAAGTGCAGCCCGCACATTCTGCGTAGTGAATAGATGAGAGGTAGTGGGCCTGGGCACAGAGGACATGTCTGGCGGTGTCTGCCTTGGGACATCATATAAGGAGCATGCATAAGTGTGCCACACACCCGGATCAATGATGGGGATGGGTGGCTTCCCCTCTGCGAGGAATCCCCACCGAGTGGTTGGGTCTCCTCCGCGAAATGATCTGATGATCTCATCCATCCTATGTGTGAGGAAGGCTCGTCTCTTGCGGCGTGTCAACCGCTGAAAGATCGTGTGTGCCTAACGTGACGTCAACTGACCCAAGGCTCCCTCCCGTGTGAGGTGGGCTCGCATCTCTCTGCACTCATCATCAAACCAGGGGTTTTGAGGCATCTTCCCATCTTGTACCCATGAAGATCAGGTCGTAGGAAAGGATCTGGTGGCAACATCCTATATCACTGTGACAAGGGTGGCTGAGGCGTGGGTGAGGTCTAAATCAGCCTCTAATAAGGCCGGAAGCTCTCTGGCTAAGTGACACGCATACACTGGATCAAGGGCATGGTCAAAGTGGATCTGGGTACGGGTAGCGGTAGGAACTCTCCCTGTGCCTGGTGTAGTAGCAAGAACATCGAAGGCCCCACTATGCTAGTCCCGCCTCCATGTGGGAAGCATGTGAATCCCTCCGATGATGGCCATCTCTGAAAGCCATTGTAGATGATGAGCTCGTGGACAGCTCCCAACTCAAGCAGGTGTCGCCCATATGCTGTCACATGTGAAGTATCTGCAGAAAGTCTCCGAATCCTGAGTTCTACTGCATCTAACTCTGGCATCATGTGGGGATCTCTCTCATATGTGAAGTCAAGTAAGCCCACTTGCCTATCCCTCGCCCTGGCATTGAAGTCCCCTAGAAGGAGGGTGTCTCCTTGTCTAGAGAACTCTATGATATCATCATGTATCGTCTCATAAGGCCTGTGCCCCTCTGTAGTGACATCATGGGCATATGATGACGTGTGTGGAGGGAAATACCATACTGCAATGAAGATCGGTCGGGCATCTAGTAGCTGCACTCGTATCCACATGTGATGTTGATAAAAGAAAAGGGGGAAAACCAGACAGCCCCTAAGCAATCTAGAATAGCTCGATGACCTTACCCACTCCCCCCAAACCAAAGGAAATGCTCCCTCACTAACAAGACTTCAGATATTTATCCAAGAGTGAATCATTTAACGGGAAAAAAACTGACAGGTTTCCAGATAAAAGACACTTGATTTATTCAAGAGAGGTTCTCTTCATTACAAGATTGAAACACTCCAAAGAACACTGCATGTACTTTAGGATGTAACTTGAGGAATAAATGTATCACACCACTTCCGAAGTACACCTTGGAATGAATGAACTGAGCCGGGAACCAAGTAGATCAGAACACCAAGTGAGGCTCTCAAGACTAGAGCGCTTACACCACTTCAGAGCAAGGTATCCGGGTACCACTACCACAAGACTCCCTCACAACAAATAATCACAAGACAACACAGATCTTGCTGTTAATTCAGGAAAACAATCCCCAGAACAGAGAGCACTCAATCCACCGATGAATCCCACTCCTACGATCAAAATTCCCAAGACGTCACTTCAGAACAAAACAGTGAATCCTTTGCAGATTTGAAGGTACTCCAGCCTGTCAACACCAAATGAGAACTCCAGCCAGAGATAGGCTGAATCAAACTATTCGATTCTGGAAACTCAGCAGCTTCACACCAACAAACAATCCTTCTCCTAACTGCCAGGAGTCACAGAACAGCAACAAGTAGATACACGATTCCAAGGCCCAAACGTCTTTTTCAACGCAACATCAACTAGAAGCGATCAGCCTAGAAGAATCGAAACGCTTTCTCTGAGCAGCATCAATCACAACTGACTCTCATACAACTTGCTCGATCAGCAGAAAGAAATGGGAATCAGCTCCTTTAGATTCTTGTTCCTTCTTTCCCGACGAACTCTTCACGCCCTCTTTGCAGCAGCAAATTGATGCAGACCAGCAAGCTACTTCATTCGTCAAAAACCCACGTACATATCAAGAGATGAATACCTTCAGGACCCAAATGATGAGCGATGTCTTTGCTTTCTTGCTGGTGTCTAGAGAATGAAGAAAAAAAGCCGCCTCCTTGGTAAGAGATGTCGATCCAGCCCACAATTCCTCCTTGCAATCTTCCACAATTAGTAACATCATTGCATGGCTTCCAGCAACCACATCAGGTGTCAATTCTTCCCCCAAGTGGAGCACTGAAATCAGCATGTCGATCATCCTTCTCCACATCGCACAAGTTTCCGGAATTCTTTTACGCACGTATCATTTTCGATTTCTTCCTTGCCTGGAGTAACCTTGGCATACATTCTCATTTTTCTCCAAAGGTTTTTTACCACTCTCCTTTGCTTACATAGAATCACCCCTTGGCCCCCTAGGCACACTTTCTACACACACTTTTCACATGCAATTTTGCCCTGTATGCAAACCCACAAGAACCAGCTAAAAGTCCCTTGACCTGGCAACAAAAAAACCCCAAAATCCCATCCCATCATGAACATGGTGACCCGGAAAAAAACCCCACAATTACACATAATTTTGGACACATGACCCTTGGATACCCTTGCTCTGATGTGATTGGTGTACCACTTGGAGATTCATGATCTCCCATTGGGGCCCTTGCAGAGTTTTATTCAACTTTAAAAAAATATTTACATCACATCATATATATATTTTTTAAAAATGTCCTTGGAACAAAAAAGCCCCATCATCTGCGAGCTAAGTGTACCTATGTGCCTACCTCTTATTATGTACAGTGCACAAGAGCTTACTACATTTTTTGACCTATCATATTTGCCCACACCCAAGACTGCAGACATTCATGTCTTGCAGCTCGGAGTCGAACATGTGCTTCAACTCAAATGAAATATTTTCATCCATAAGACTTTTTTCTTTATCTGCTACTGTCACCATTGGTCCACACGAGCTTACTTACGTGATCCTGACAACATATTTCTTCAATCTTAAACCATTAACCTAATTCTTATGCATCTTGCCATCCAAGTCTTCAAGCTGATACGAGCTATTGGAGTACCTCTGCAACACATGGTACGGTCGTTCCCACTTGGTCACAAACCTTGTCTTGAATGTGAAGTCCAGCTTACTATCATAACGCAGAACTAAATCCCCTTCCTTGATCTTTTTATCCTTGTATTTCAGATTTACCTTTTGCTGATTTTTCTCCTAAGCCATTGCATAGTGTTCTACAGCTTTCTGCCTATCCAACTGAGCTTCCTGCATGTCAACCAATCGTTTCTGATAAGCTGTACTTGGCTTTTCCCATCTTCATCAGCATCTAGACAGCTGGAATCTCTACCTCCAGTGGCAATAGTGCTTCCTTCCCATAAATTAAATGAAAAGGTGAAAACTGAGTTCCCTCTTTTACTGCAATCCTGTATGCCCACAAAGCTGAAGGTAAAGCCTGATCCCAACTCTTCTCATTAGTCCTCATCATCTTAGCCAAGATATTTGAAACTTCCCCATTAAAACGCTCATTCATAGCATTGCATTGGGGTTAATAAGGAGTAGCATATTTGTGCTTGATTTTCAGTTTTTCACAAAGTAAATCCATTAATTCACTCCTAAAGCCTTGTCCTCTGTCAGAAACCAATTCTAAGGGCATGCCGTAACGACAACAGATATCCTCATACACAAACTTGCAAACTGATTTTGCATTTACTGCTCGTACCGCTTTTGCTTCAGCCCATCGAGACAAATAATCAACAGCTGTGAGTAGGTAACAGTTCCCTCTCGCTGTCATTGGTAGTGGACCAGCAGCATCGATTCCCCACTTCTCAAAAATATAAAAAGCAATCACTACATTTCTTAATTCTGGATGCAAGATCCTCTTTCCCATTTGTTGACATTGAAAACAAGACATACACCAATGTCTTATATCTCTCTGTAAGGAAGGCCAAACATAGCCTTCTGTCAAAATCTTCCTTAACATGATCTTAAATGCAAAATGGCCACCATAGATGCCTTCATGATTTGCTTCCAGTATATGCTGGATCTCATCACACCAAGGTACTCGAGTTTCTGAATATCAGGTCAGCTCCTTTCATGTATGAAACATCACCAATCAAACAATAAGGCTGACTTGTCTTCAAGAACCTATATCTCTTTTGTTTGGGAACTTCTTCAGAAACTTTTCCAGACAACAAAAACTTTTCCACCAAAGCCAAGAATTCTCTACCCCAATAAAGAGGTTCATGTACTCTCACTGCTTGTATATGTGGCTCAGCCAACTCTTGGGCAGTATTATGAGCCTCCAAGTTTAGACTCCTCTCTACATGATGCAAGCTCCAGGCCTCAAGCTGTTTCAACTGCTTCCTAATGACATTCAGCCAACTCCTTAAATGCAAATGCTTTGTCTTCCAGACTCTCAAGATTTGCTTGACAACTATTAATGCATCACCCTTGATCATTAATCTCTTGATTCCCAAACTGATACATACCTTCAAGCCTTCATATAATGCTGCATATTCAGCTTCATTATTACTGCATGCTTTAAGCTGAATACCCAATTTATGAATCTGCCTCCCATCTGGATCATGTACAACACCACCTCCTGAAGCTTTATTCAAGCTCTTCTTAAAAGACCCATCAAAAAACAGGGTATATGCATTATCTAATGGCTGCTCTTCCTCCTTTGCAGTATGCTCCTCAACTTCCTTCACCAGAATCGGACGACTTTCTTTGTAAGTAACTCAGCCAGCGTAGCCCTGGTAGAGTCTTCAACAAGAAAAGTAAATGAAAACTCCTGCAGTTCAGTAATCCACTAAATCATGCTTCTTGAGAGGTGGGTGCTATTCAACAAATGAGGAAGTAAAGAGGAATTAGTGAGAACCACAAAAGTTTGAGACAACAGATAAGAACGAAACCTTCTACAAGCATAAACCAAGCTGGCCAGAATCAATTGAGCTGCTGTGAATTCTCTTTCAGCCTCACTTTTTACCCGGCTTGCATAATAAACTGGCCTCATATACCTTGAGCCCTCTCCTTGCTGTAAAAGTATAGCCCCAATAGCATCAGGACCCACTGAAGGATTCACATAGAAAGTTTTTTGGAAGTCTGGCACCTTCACACTTGAAATATGACCAAGCATCTCCTTCACTGCTTCAAATACTTCTTCACATTCACTTGTCCATTTCAGTGGCTCATGCTTCACCACCTGTTGAAGAGGATACAGCACCTGAGATAACATATGAACAAAATGAGACAAGTATTTCACCTTTTGCAAAAATGTGTGTAACTGTTTAGTGTTTGCGGGAGCGTCAAGCATAATCAACGCCTTGATTTTACTTGGGTCAGGTTCAATCCCCTGCTCAAAAACAATATGACCCAACACTTTCATTCTTGTCCTTGCCAGATAACCACCTTTTCTTGCATTGATTCTTGAGAATTGTTGGGCTGCATAAACTTCTCCATTACTTCACCTCTGTCCTCCCCCTCTTCACTGCTTTCAGGTATCTCATTATGTTCTTTTTGCAGATTTTCTACTCCACCAATAAAAGCCACATCAACATCATCACTTCATGATGTAAAGCTGCTTTCTTCTTCACTGCTGGAATCACTTTCACTGCCCTGTTCCTCCCCTTTTTCTGGATCAGAAATTTCTGCCCTACTAACCATATCAAATCTCATTCTCTTTTGTGAAAGAGCATGAACAGTAATCACCCCATTTTTCCAATCTTGAATTGCCCCCACCCTGCGTAACCAAGGTCTCCCAAGAATCAGAGGATAAGCCCCTAAACCAGCTGGCATCACATGGAAATCCATCTTGCAATGCACCTTAAAAGCTTCCACATCCAATTCAGCCACAATCCCCAAAGTCTTGAATTTTGCATGGTTAGCCATCCGAATCCGAAACCTTGAAGGAGAAGAGATCTTCAATCCTAATTTCTCAGCACATGCCTGAGTCATCACACATATTTGGGCTCCCCCATCAATATATGCCTCACCAAGCTCCTTCCCTTTATGCCAGGCCTCCACTGAGGGCAAAAGATATGAAAGCTCATACATAGACATCAACTTCACTGTCTTCTTTCGAGCAGCCCTATTGCCAGGATTCACTGCTCGCCTCCATTCCTTCTTCAATTTGGGACACAAGCTGATCATTTGCCCAAAAGTAATATCAGGCTTTCTCCTGGAGAGATCTCCGACAAGATCATTCTCCTTGTTCTCTTCCAATAGGATAATCAAACACCTTGTATTTTCTTTTGGGATTGTTAGCTCTTTTGCTCTTCTTCCTTTGATAAGTGACCACCTCTTCAGCATGCTCTTCCTGCCTTGCACTCGCACTAGCTTCTTCTTGACGGACTCTTTTCCCTACAGGCATAACCTCTGCATCATCATCCTCTATTCCGAGTAACCTCACAAGCTCTCCTTTGCCCTTTTCTTCAGCAGTGAATTTACCATTACCACTCGATTGACCTGCTTCCTCTACCTGCACATTATGATCATCACTCCTGTTATTCAGCGCTGGTGGCAGTGGATAAATATCTTCCCCCTCTCGAGGTGGGTTATCACCTTATGAACTAAAATGACCAATAACTCCACACTTAAAACATTGCACATTGGGAGCATAAACCCCTCGTCCTCTTCCCGCTTGCCACGGAGTTGAACCACCAGATAAAGGCAATCCACCTATACCCCTCCCTGCTGGAGCCCTACCACTCATCAAATTCAGAGAAAGATTCTTCATAAGTTTTGACATATCATGAATCTCTTCCTTCATGGATTCTTCCTTTTTGGGTTTTGACTTAAATGGCTCATCCGGCAAAGGAAATGTAGCAGTAGGATTAGCCTGCACCATAGGAAGCTCACTACTAAGGTGTATCAATCTCTTTTGTTTCCTTTCCTTTCCTTTTCCGTGGCTACTCTCAGAGCATCCTCAAAAGTGGGCATTTTCTTACATTCCACCTTAATTCGAATTTCAGACTTTAGTCCAGTTATGAACCTGTCCTTCTTTATCACCCGAGGAGGCACCTCTGGCAGCAAAGCAGTCTGCCATCTATTCCACAAGATAGTAAACCTTCCCGAGCATTCATCCATTGACTAGTGTGAGTTCTGCTGCAAAGCACACAGCTCTCTCCACAACCCATCAGCATCATGCACACATGCGAACCGTGCCAAAAAGGCAGCCCTCACCTCAGCATAACTCGGATTTCTATGAACCCTTTGCTCATAAAGGCAACCAGCTTGGAACTCTTGCAACCAATTTCGAGCCTCTCCCATTAAGCAAAAGGAAAGAAACTACAAAAGCACTTCAGGAGCATTTCTGTCTTTGATTAAAGCAATGAACTCCATACTCTCAATGAACCTCTCAGGATCTTCATTGAGCAACCCATAAAATCTGGGAAATTCATGAGCCATCTTGTACATAGGAAAACAAATCACCCCAAAACAAATAAATCTATTCCAGTAGTGCTCTGACTTGTAGCTAACTCAAATCTCTGTTTCTTCAGGGCAATCTTCTTGCGAACTTTCTTAATTATTGCTTGGAAACGAATCACTCGAAGCTTGTGATCAATGCAATTCTGCCTTCTATGCCCACACCCACTACATAACTCACAATGTATCACCGCATGCGAGGCGTTGTCTTCATAGCTCATCAAATTACACCCAAGATTAAGAAGAGAATCTTCAACCAACCCACAAAAAATAGATTAAATCTCACCCAACCCTTCCAAGCTGTCTTGTTTCAAGTGCACACTATCTCAATCCAAGACCCACAGTGTTTTTGTGAGTCTCCAGCAAGATCGCCAAAAAGGATGACAAAAGAAAAGGGGGAAAACCGGACAGCCCCTAAGCAATCTAGAATAGCTCAATGACCTTACCCACTCCTCCCAAAACAAAGGAAATGCTCCCTCACTAACAAGACTTCAGATATTTTATCCAAGAGTGAATCATTTAACGGGAAAAAAGTGACAAAAAGACACTTGATTTATTCAAGAGAGGTTCTCTTCATTACAAGATTGAAACACTCCAAAGAACACTTCATGTACTTTAGGATGTAACTCAAGGAATAAATATATCACACCACTTCCGAAGTACACCTTGGAATGAATGAACTGAGCCGGGAACCAAGTAGATTAGAACACCAAGTGAGGCTCTCAAGACTAGAGCGCTTACACCACTTCAGAGTAAGGTATCCGGGCACCACTACCACAACAAATAATCACAAGACAACATAGATCTTGCTGTTAATTTAAAAAAACAATCCCCAGAACAGAGAGCACTCAATCCACCAATGAATCTCACTCCTACAATCAAAATTCCCAAGACGTCACTTCAGAAAAAAACAGTGAATCCTTTGCAGATTTGAAGGTACACCAGCCTGTCAACACCAAATGAGAACTCCAACCAGAGGTAGGCTGAATCAAACTATTCGATTCTGGAAACTCAGCAGCTTCACACCCACAAACGATCCTTCTCCTGATTGCCAGGAGTCATAGAATAGCAACAAGTAGATACACGATCCCAAGGCCCAAACATCTTTTTCAACCCAACATCAACTAGAAGCGATCAGCCTAGAAGAATCGAAACGCTTTCTCTGAGCAGCATCAATCACAACTGACTCTCGTACAACTTGCTCGATCAACAGAAAGAAATGGGAATCAGCTCCTTTAGATTCTTGTTCCTTCTTTCCTGACGAACTCTTCACGCCCTCTTTGCAGCAGCAAATTGATGCAGACCAGCACGCTACTTCATTCGTCAAAAACCCACGTACATATCAAGAGATGAATACCTTCAGGACCGAAATGATGAGCGATGGCTTCACTTTCTTGCTGGTGTCCAGAGAATGAAGAAAAAAAGCCGCCTCCTTTGGTAAGAGATGTCGATCCAGCCCACAAATCCTCTTTGCAATCTTCCACAATCAGTAACATCATTGCATGGCCTCTAGCAACTACATTAGGTGTCGATTCTTCCCCCAGGTGGAGCACTGAAATCAGCACGTCGATCATCCTTCTCCACATCGCATAGGTTTCCGGAATTCTTTTACCCACGTATCATTTTCGATTTCTTCCTTGCCTGGAGTAACCTTGGCATACATTCTCATTTTTCTCCAAAGGTTTTTTACCACTCTCCTTTGCTTACATAGAATCACCCCATGGCCCCCTAGGCACACTTTCTACACACACTTTTCACATGCAATTTTGCCCTGTATGCAAACCCACAAGAACCAGCTAAAAGCCCCTTGACCTGGCAACAAAAAAACCTCAAAATCCCATCCCATCATGAACACGGTGACCCAGAGAAAAACCCCACAATTACACATAATTTTGGACACATGACCCTTGGATACCCTTGCTCTGATGTGATTGGTGAACCACTTGGAGATTCATCATCTCCCATTGGGGCCCTTGCAGAGTTTTATTCAACTTTAAAAAAATATTTACATCACATCATATATATTTTTTTGAAAAATGTCCTTGGAACAAAAAAGCCCCATCATCTGCTAGCTAAGTGTACCTATGTGCCTACCCCTTATTATGTATAGTGCACAAGAGCTTACTACATTTTTTGACCTATCAACATGCATGTTCCTCTCTCCGTACGACAGATATGAGTGGTCTCAAGTGTGTTTTGAACAAGATAGCTACACGTCCAGAGCCTCGTACTCCACTATCTCTCCTCATTTCTCTCCTATGAGCAGACTCCCAGATGTACCCTCACTATGGGCAGGCCTCTCTTTGGGCTCTCATGTGTCTCAGTGTAGAAGATGATGTCTCTGCCTGTGTATGTCTCCGAGAAGCCACCTGGGTCGGACCAAAGTGTACTATTACAGCTCCATACAGCCATACTCAACTTGTTTTGTGCACTCTTCTCCCGGCTCTTATACCATCATAGTTCACCCTCTTCCTTCTCCCCTTCTCCCTTGTCCCCTCTATCAACTCTTTCTCGAATAATCACTTTGCCATCGCTATAGGCAGCCCATTTCCCTGCATCTCTTGCTGCCATAACCCGCACCATCCCCTCTCTCCGATGCTCCTGCTGTAATAGCGTGAGATCGTCATCCAAATATATTCTGGTCCCTTTCAAGGTTGCCCTCATGCCCATGAGGGTGGACCTATCCATAGCTATTCGTAGTTTCATTACTAGTGGTCTTGTTGGAGCTTCAACTTTACCAACCCTCCATGCTGTCTCGCACGTAAGGTTGACTCCCATTTTAGTGAACAAGGTCTTGGCATCGGACATAGGGGTGTCTCCAACTGTTAGGCCTCTGACCAGGACATTCAAGGCCTTGTTGCTCCTCCTTTTCTCTTCCTTCAGGGCTTCAGAGATGATCTCTTTCTTGGGGGCTGCTGCACCCTTCTTAACCACATTCTTCCATTCTAGTATATTTGCATTACCTTTAGTGATGTGCTGTGTGAACTCAGCATGCTTCCCTTGTATGGTCGTCTGTAGCACTGCCATCTTCTTCTTAAGCTTCTCATTCTCGGCTCTCTCTTCCATTGCCTTGCACGTACCTTCTGGTATCCTCTACATATCCCTCAATTGCTGTAATTCTGTCCCCATGGCCTGCATTTTGTCATTGAGGTTGACCTTCTCACCTTCCCATGTCTCCTTCTCCTTTTCCCATTCGTCCTTCTTCCCTTTCTCCTTCCGCCATTCTTCTTGCATACGCCGCTCTTGCTTCTTGATTTCATTTAGGGTCTTGTCAATATGTTTCTTTAAAACGGAAACGGGGAAAAGGGTGTGGAGAGATCGATCTTGGAGGAGCTCCCGTCTCCTATTGCCCACCACCGCCTGTCGCCATCACCCAGCCCTTGGCAGCGCCCTGCCCCCTTGGCCGCGCCCTGCTGCCTTGACCGTGCAGGCTCCCTTGGCAGCGCCCTGCTCATGTCGCCCCCCTTCAGCCCTCTCGCGTCGCGCCCCCCCTTCTTCCTTACTCCAAGTGTAACAATAGAAGGAATACCTAACTTATCATCAAGGCTCTGTTTTGAGCCACTGGATTCACCATCCACATAAGAGTGACCTGCATTCACATCAACCATGGGCTGATCTACTTTCTCTTTTCCCCTTCATGATACTTGCATAGATACTTGCATACCACTATCTGCATTGCTTTGAGAAGATTCTCTTGATTTCAATCTGCATGTCCATGGCAAAGTATGTGAACCATTGCTAGAGGACACTACATGTCCACTAATATTTTGTGATTGCTGCTGTGAATTTTGGGCAGCATTACCATTTTGTGCATCTACATCATCAATCACATTTACTAGTTTATACTAGCTGCTCATCTCATCAAAAACAACATCTCTGCTCACTATAAACTTACGAGTAGAAGGGTTATAGCATCTATACCCTTTCTGCTATAGAGAATAACCAATAAAGATGCACTTCTCAGCTTTTGGATCCAACTTGGATCTCAACTCATCTGGCACTTGAACATAGGCAATGCAACCAAAAACTTTCAAATGAGAAGTATCCGGTTTCCTACCAGTATACCTCTCCTCTGGTATCTGCCTATCCGGCAGGAGCAGGAGCTTCTGGACACTGAGTTTGCTGACGACACGGCACTGACAGTCAGAGGAGATGCATATAGTCTTGCTACTGCTGCAGATTCAATTGACAAGTTCTGCCTAGCCTCAGGGGGACTTGTCAATTCCCAGAGGCACCTCCACGAGATATCTAGGCTTCTAGGTTGGCATTGAGGTGTCCCCGACGCAGCAGTTTGCCCCAGTTCTTGAGAGCATCCGGAGAAAGCTAGCCTACTGGAGTACAGCTAGACTTTCTTTGGCCGGAAGAGTGCTGGTACTCAACAGGTTCTACTAGCGACTATGTGGTACGTTGCGTCATGTTGGTGCTTTCATGCCGACTCGATCCGTCATGTGAGGAGATTGCTCCGGAACTTTCTGTGGAGTGCTGGCGACGGTTCTGAGGACACTAGGGCCAGGGTTTCATGGGATGCTATCACTTTACCCTCCTCGCAGGGAGGACTTGGGGTCGGTATCAGGGATCTTCCCCTGGTACAGAACTTAGGACTCCCTTGGCCAGATGGCATGCTCAGGGGGTTGTGACAGTCGGAGATTGGTTCAGGGGAGGTGTGGAGATGTCAGAGGAGGAGATAAGAGATAGACACGGGCCACTTGGACAAATTACTGCCACCAGATTACTGATCATGAGAGCTATTCCTCAAGAGTGGAGGGATATGCTTACAGATCCAGCCTATGTTCATCCCATCTCTAGTTGGTTAGGTTGTTTTAGTGAGACAGGGCTATGCATTGGAGTTCGTTTAGGACCGGCACCGTTTACTTATTTTGAGACGGACTCCTCTCACAGATTGTATCCCACTCAGCCCCTGGATCGACAGGAGCTCCTTTGGCAGAGAGTCAGGGTCATTGGTTGCTTGGGTAAGGAATGGGCCACAAATCCTTCCAGGTTGACCATTGCAGAGGATCCTAGATGGAGACTTTGGATTTTTCAGGGTTGACCTCTTGCGGAGCTCGACTGGGACCCAGGTGAGTGGGCGTGGCCTGCTCTGGTGGCAGGTGTTCGTCCTCTTTCCTTTTTCCAGTACTCGACGAGGGCAGGTTACAGGCTTCAGCAGAGAGATTCTCATCACCTACCATCTGCCTCACAGCATTGGCACGCATAGGGACTTACTGCAGAGCTCTTGCTGCGCTACTGGACTCACTTTTGGGGCATCAGTAGAGCCAGGAAAGTCTCCTACTTTCTTTGGCTCACTATACATAGGGGTATACCTATGGGTACTTGGCTTCAGCAGATGGGTAGACCCTCCTTGTGTATGCGTTGTCAGCTTGCAGAGGAATCTAGTAAGCATTGTTTATGGAGCTGCCCCAGCTC
The DNA here is from genome assembly GCF_047967505.1 of Dipteris shenzhenensis. Lineage (NCBI taxonomy): Eukaryota > Viridiplantae > Streptophyta > Polypodiopsida > Gleicheniales > Dipteridaceae > Dipteris > Dipteris shenzhenensis. The sequence goes on from NC_141597.1 coordinate 46,881,569, forward strand.
TAGAGTGGTATGGACAGGTATCTTCAGGTTGTTCTCATATGTTACATCCGAGTCCTTTCTAATGACATGGGGCGCTGCCCTTTGGGGGAGAGGATCTGGAGCCTTTGCTCTCTTTGAGTCAGAGCCAGGAGATCACGGTTTCTTCATGCAGCGTCGCCAAAGACGGGGTCCCACAGAGGTCAGCATCATGGAGCCGCAGGATTTACTTTTGGTACCTGTACCAGCTTAGGATTCCATGCCTACTTCACGTGCAGGGTCAGCCTGGGAGGTGATTTCCAGCATTACCCTATGGCGGATATGGTGTTCGCGATGTTCTTTTGTCCTTGGGGAGATTATCTTCACTCTTAGGAGTCAGTGGGAGCGGTGTACAGGCACCTCTTTGGCAGCTCGTGGGAAACTGTTATCCTTCATGAGGACATGGGACTGCTCATTATTTTTTCATTTGACCCCTTTTGGGATGTCGTGGCATTTTAGACCACCACCATGGTTTTTTTGCTACATTGTTGAGGCTAGGGATAGAGTACTTTCTCTCCCACCTGTTGTATGATTCGTTTTGAATGGAATATATCACTTTTTCTTTTTAAAAAAATATGTGTCTTTTCTGCCATCAATGCCACATTAGTGGTCTCAAGGCTATCGACCTTTTCGATCAAGGCCAAGAAAATTTTGCTGAGGTGGGTCAATACCTTAGAGGTATTCTTGGGGGGTGATCCTGCCATGTACACTTGCATTGCACTTTTGCCTTAACATAGCTCTGTGTCGTCATGTTCCGACAGTTGATTTGCTTATTTTTTTTGCCCTGATCTCTAAGTTTCTTTTTGCAGTTTGTTGATGGAGTGGAGGCAACAGCTCACGGGGGACCTGGGGCACCTTCTTGGTCTTCGGGTTCAGTTCGGGGGGCTTCTATGCTCTGTCATAGGCCGGGGGGCCTACGTGCCCCTGGTACAAAAATTCAAGGGCCTTATTGGCCCTGGTGCCAGCCACGACAGGCCATAGGGCCTTTGCTGAGCTGTATTGCGCAGGTAAAGCAGCCGCTAAGCTGCTGTGGTAGGCGGGAGGTAGGCTAGTGGCGGAGTAGGTAGGCGCGGGCTATAGGAGGTGGCGCAACAAGCTAGGCTAGGGAGGCGGGGCTAGGGGCTGGGTATGGTTTTATCCTTCTGGAACAAATCGCAGCAGACATGGGTCACTCTGCAGGGCTGAAAACCCAATTTGCAACAGATTCTTGGCCTCTTGGATCACTTCGCAGCAAGCCAGGAACACTTGGGTGGCCTGCGAATCCAAATCGCAGCAAGAGATGGCTCATGGTGGCTGGAAAACAGATAGCAGCAAGATTTCTCTTTCTCAAGATCTCACATGTGCAAAGGGGACAGAGTTTTAGGTGCTAGAATAATTTGCCATTCAGCCTGGAGAAGTGGGGGAGTAGTAGGAGGAATTCGCAGAACAAGGGGGAAGACTTGAAGGGAGAGAGAGGCAATACACCACACTAGGGGCCAGAAATAAGGGTGAAAGTCTTTATTGCAATAGAAAATAACTTTGTACAATTGGCTCTGAGAAAAGCATGAAGCTGAGTACAACCTTGAATGAATCTAGGGGCTCTGAGGCCCCTTCTTTTATAGACTTGGCCTAGCTAAAAGCTAGACTTGCTTTTCTAAAGGTAAACTGAGCTTTCCTGTTTTGCCGCTTTGGGGCAGCTTTTGGATCCTTTTAAGAACCCCATGGGGCCTTCTTTAATGGTACCATCTTGCCTGGTGCTTTTTGCCACTTTACTCCATCATTTTTAAACCTTTTAGCACTCTTCCAAGTCCTACACGAATACCAACACTTTAATCCATTAAAGGTTAGCGAAATGCATCCATTCCTAGTTCTTGGACTAATCCTAGTCCCTTGTGGGCATGCCCACAGTTCTCTTTTACCATTTCAAAGCAAAAGTAAAATAATAACTTATTCTTAATTAACCAAAGTCAACATTCTTTGACCAGAGTCAATTCTAATAAAGATTATACTTCATTTTTTGAGAGAAGTACGAGATGGTGACATGCACATACCATATTTATATTAGAAAAGTATTTAAAAAAACCCCCTCCCTTCTGTAAATGGCCCATCCTTTCCGTACTTTTGTTGCTCCCTTCCTTAGCATGCGCTCAATTTGAATTTGGTGCAGCCACACGGGGTGCCTCAATTGTTATTAGATGGGCTGTCATTTTCCCATGTTTTTACATCATATTTTATGATCTATTCGTATGTTACTACAAGTTGTTTTACAAGACTTCACATGCCATTAGAGATCTCTGAGCTCATTATGGCACCATATGCAATGGTTAACCACATCTAACACCCTCATGTTTTGGTGTTCAGATGAGTCACCTTTCATAGTGACAAAATCTTGGGAGCTAGTGCATGGGGTGGGCATAATGGGCATAAATGTTTCTACTCACTATCACCCTCTCATATGTCATCTCATTGCTGTCTGAACCTTTCTTGACATAGCTCCATTTTTAATTAATATGTCCCTTATGCGAACCGCATCCTAATCTGTCGGAAACTGTGTGATCCACGTGACAAGCTGTACCCTTGTATATTACAGTTGAAAATTCTCACCTTCTTCCTTGAAATTGTGGAATTTATTGGCAATGGCATCTATGATCAGTAACTGCACTGTAATCAAGTCTCTATTATGCACTATCCCTTATATGCACTGAAGTATATTTTTTCGAGTTCTTCCCTTATGGGGCAATGACTGCACTTGGAGCTGGATTGTAATATCTTTCATATCAAAGTAGATTTCAGTGTACAGGAAATGAGTGTACCTGGAGGAGTATAAATTAGTGATAAGACAGGTCCCAAAAGTAACATCCCAAAACAAATTAAGGGTCAATAGAAACTACAGGAATTAGTACGATGTGTAGTGTGAGGGAAAATATGGACATGTATTTCTACAGTGCACAAAGTGTGGGGATAACCTGTCAACAACCTGGTGCCAAATGCTCTTCATAACCTTTTTCAGCAGTATGGGGAATATCTGTTCCTTCTATATGGTAGGGTTAGATCCATCCATCCAATATTTGTCTTGCAGTGAAAGTTGAAACACAGCTTTAATATGACTGCATGTGACCTGTCATGGTGCTCTAGCCTGATAATGAACGTAAGTAGATCATTTTGTTTCATTTTTTCTTTGTAGGGTACCTAGCAGCAGGATGGTAATGATTGTCAGAGTAATTTTTATGGTGGAAACTGGTTTTTACATGCCTTCCACGACTGAATGCTACTTTGATGGCCAATTTGTTGGGCAAACAGGCTCGGAAGTTTTATGAATCCGCATTGCGTCTTGAACCTGGATATCTTGAAGCTGTGCTGGCTCTTGTAGATCTACATGTTGTAGAAGGGAGAAATGGTGATGCCATTGCACTTATACAGAGGTATCTTAAGAAATGGGCCAATGACACACTTCACACCAAGCTTGCACAAATTCTTGCTGTCACTGGCAAGATTGGGGATTCTCTTTCACATTACCAGGTTGCCTTGAGGTACATCAATGGTCCCTTTTGCTATGCAAGTTACTGCTCTCTTATTTAATTCAGAAATCAAATGAAACAGCTTCCTTAGTTGATTAATGGATCTCTTGTTGCAGCATCAATCCACAGAATGAAGCAGCAAAGAAGGGTCTAGATCGCCTTGAAAAGCAAATGAAGGTTATCTTATATCATTTTTGTATTATTTTCAATCATGTTTCTGGTACACATTTTGGAGCAGAATTCCACAAGACATTATTGTGCACCTATGGTAGCTTTTAGAACTAACGTCAGATCCTGCTACTTCCTTAGGGTGTGGATCCTGATGCCTTGGAGGAAGAAGAGCATGAAGGAGAGGATGTGGATGCTGATCAGCAAGAAGAGTTCTTGTAGGATTCAAATACAGTGCAAGATCTAAGCTTTGTATTGCATATAAAATATGAAATAGAGGAGTTCAATTCACATTGGATTCCTGAACATTGTAACATAGATGTGCCTTGGGGGCTGGTTTATATCATGGGTTTAAACGGTCATGCTTGGTAGGAATTGAGGTTGAGAGTATACATTGAATTATCCAAGTGAATTTTACTTAATTGAGGCAACAAGCAGTTTGAAAGAAGGCGGTACTTGTTCCCATTTTCCTGTTCTTTCATCTAAGGATTTTTTTTTTTTTGCAAAAAGAGACTTCTATTAAGTATTAAAGAAAAACCGTTAGAGCAAGCTCCATACGGGATACATCATGCAATGCACGAAAAGCTCCATACTGTTCTTTCATCTAAGGATTCCGTTACAACCCATAATTTGTATGTACTGAAGGAATTCATAGCTTATAATGCCGGCAAGTCTTTTCAATGAATTTCTAGAATTCAGTGTTTAGCAAGAATGTATGCCATCCACTTTAAGGCATGATCTGTCTTACATTTCTGTATAGGTAAGGCCAGTTGTGATTAAAGCAAGCTTTTGGGCAAGTGTACAGATTAGTTTCAACTTCAAGAGAGAATTGCATTCTCCAATTCTTTGTTTAGCAAGGTTTGCACCATCAACTTTTTCTATTTCCAATGTGTACATTCTTTTTCCCACTGTGTGATCTATCTTACGATTTTGTGGTGTGGAAGGGTTAGTTTTGTTTAAAGCAATTTTTTATATAGGTGCAAAAGATTGATGTGGTTAGTTTCGACTTACTGAGATGAGACAACCAAGTATAAATAAACCTACAAGAAAGGGAGAGCAAACACAGGTTGTGAGTAGGATGATGGGGTTTGTTGCTCGTTGTCTCCGCTTCTTAGCACAAAACATGCAAAGTAATTGGAAATCTTACCTAGAGGACAAAAGTCCACAAGGAGCAGAAGGTGTTGTAAATGAAGAGCAAAGTGGAAAGGCAGCGAGAATTGCAAAACTAGGCCATGTTGATACAAAGAGAGACTTGGGAGCTTGAATTGTTTGAGAGGAAACTCTCAAAGTAGTCCGCTCCTCCTTGCCCTGCTCCCCCGCTCCCTCTACTGCGCTTCCTGCTCCCTCTACCCCTCTACCCGCTCCCTCTACCCCTCTCAGCCCGCTCCTCTACCCCCCTCAGCCCGCTCCTCCTCTACCCTGCTCCCCCGCTCCCTCTTCCCTACTCCCCCGCTCCCTCTACCTCGCTCCCCTCACCCCCGCCTCTACCCTTGCCCCCGCCTCTACCTCTCCCCCGCTCCCTCTACTCCGCTTCCCTCTCCCCCGCCTCTACCCTTCCCTCCTCCTAGCGCTCCCTACCCCCGCCTCTACCCCCCGTCTCTACGTCCCTCTCCTCTACCTCCTTTCTCTCCCGCTCAGCTGCCCCCTCCCCTCTCAGCCCGCTTCCCCTTCCTCACTCCCCTGCTGACTCTACCCTGCTCCCTCCCCCTGCTTCTGCCTCAGTCCTCCTCCTACCCCGCTCCCTACCCCCACCTTTTTTCCTTCTTCCTGTCTCCCCCCTCTTCCTTCTCCTGCAGCGTTTTTTGGAGCGCTCCCTACCCCCGCCTTTTTCCTTCTTCCCGTCTCCCGCAGCATTTTCTGGAGCGGAAGGAGCCCCAAAAATGTCAGAGTCGGCCTCCTCACCTGGATGGGCGATGGATATTCCGTCAGCCTTTTTCCCTCTTCCTTCTCCCGCAGTGTTTTTTGGAGCGGAAGGAGCCCCAAAAATGTCAGAGTCGGCCTCCTCACCTCGATTGGCGATGGATATTCCGTCAGCCAATCCTACCCCACCTCCACCAGTCGTGAAAACTATTACTTTTTCTAAAGACGAGTTGCAAGAGCTCAAGAAGGACGTAGAGATTGAGTGCTTTGCCAGGTTGCTAGCACGCATCTTCGGTTCTCACCCTTCTAGATCCCAAGCCAGAGATTGGATGCTTGCGGCTCTCCCCCCAAACCTCACTCCACCATTGTTAGATGTTCGTCTTCTGGGACGAGGTTTTTTCCAGGTTGTTTTTGACACTCTAGAGTCTGCGAGCACCGTGCTCAAAGCTGAGTTTTTACACCTGGGACACAGGAAGATCTTCTTTGACGCCTTTGATATTGGTTTCGACCCAGTGGAGGCAGATAAGGAAATCTTTTCGCTCTTCATCAGATTTCCCGGGCTTCCCCAGGTTTACCATCGACTTCTTTCTGTTATTGGGGAGCATTTTGGCATGGTTGCTGAGATCCCACCGCTCCCTGGGTTTCCATTGACTATAGCAGAGGCAACCAAGGCTGATGGGGTACCTAGAGTTAGGGTCCTCTGTAAGGATCCTAACCTCACGATGGACCATGTTATGATCCAGCGTTCGGATGGTTCCTTTTTTCGCCAGAGAGTAGATATTACAGCAGGCAGGACCAGTGCAAGATATGCAAAACCATTGGGCACTTTGCCAGGGATTGCCCCAGGAAGAAGAAAAGGCCCAAGAAGCCCTCTAGTATAGCTACTGTCCCACAGCCTCGACAGGGGGGTGGTACAAGTCCAGCACCTGCTCCTCGGCCTCGATAGGGAGGTGGTACAGGTCCAGCACCTACTCCTCAACCTCCGCATGGCGGTCCTCCTCAGGATGGTGGTGGTACAGGTCCAGCACCTGCTCCTCGGCCTCGACAGGGCGATGGTACAGGTCCAACGCCTGCTCCTCGACCTTCACATGGTGGTTCTCCTCAGGATGGTGGTTTAGCTCTTACTCGCCAGAGTGCTCCTCCACTAAGCACTCCTTTGATACCGTCACCTTCTATCTCAATTGCCTCACGACCTTCTACCTCAGGGACACCCGACGCATTCCAGTGGGTTTCGGTTCGTGTGCAGATCCCTCCTGCTTCACCTCGGGTTGTCCCTCCAGTCTCACCTCGCACAGTCCGAGACGCTGAAGCTTCGACCTCCTCCCTGGTTGCAGCTTCTTCCCTAGAACCAGCGGTGCCAGACACTCTCCTTGAGGCAGTAGAGGTCTCCGCGGCTGGGCAGACACAGGATCGGGAGCAGCAGTCCTCACTTCCTCCCTTGGATAGGGGGAAGGGGATGGTTTACACTATTGATCCTCTTCCCTCAGAAGGGATCCTTTGCACTCCGGTGTCTGGCTTTATTCACAGGAACTCATTTTCAACCCTGGCAGATGCTTTAGATTTCCCAGAGGAGGAGTTTGTGCCCTCTACTTTTGGTGAGCCAGTGATTGGGTTTCTTGTTGACAGGGCTTCTTCAGGTGGCAGGGTTCTTTCCCATGTTGATTTTTCGCCACTTGGTTCCATTCCTCGCTCCTAGAGCAGGAGGTCTTCCCTTGTTGAGGAATTTGTTTCCGCCACTAGGTCGGGTAAGGTGTTCCACTCTACATCCTCTCATCGATGAGGATTATTAGTTGGAACACAGAGGATCTAGGTGGCATCCCACATCGCCGCCGTAGACAGCTGATCCAGGATCAGCTTCATTCAGGTGTTACTGGGGGTTCCATTGATATCTTATTTATTTAGGAGGACAAACAGGATTCTAGAGATTGTGCCAAGTTAGGCAAGTTGCTTTCTGGCCATACTTTTTGGTCGCTTGCCTTGGGCACCAAGGGGGACACTTCTATTTTAGTTTCGCAGTCGGTTCTCCCCTTAGTTGTTGGACATGGAGTCATTATTTCCTCTAAAGCTCAGTGGATTATTCTCTTGATTGGAGGGCGTAAGGTTGGTTTCCTTAACCTGTATGCCTCCAACATTAGATGGGAACGTGTCATTATGTGGAAGGATTTGGCCCCCATTGCGGATTCATGGGTGATTGGAGGTGACTTTAACATGGTTGAGTTACCGTCATACAAAAAAGGGGTAGAGAGGGAGGACTTTGGACATGGAATCCACACGTCGCGCTACTCTTTGGCCGTATATCAGACCACCGGTTGGTCTACTAGCTATTTGGGGAGCTCGCAATAAGATAGTCTTTGAGGGTTCCGTTCAATGTTCGGAGCCTCTCTGTGATTTTGGGTCTGCTAGAACTCTTCTTTTGGATATGAGCTCGGTCGTTAAGGCCTCAAATAATTGGTTTAGCCTACATCTTCTTGATGTAGGGAAGTCAATATCATGCATGGTAGCGTAGGCCACAAGAATTGTGCCCCTTAAGAGTGGCCAATTTTAATAATAAGGGCCTCTTTTTATTAGGTCTGACCAACCCTTAAGATAAGCCATCAGTTTTTGAAAAAAGCATTGCCTCACTTCTCGGCCACGTCTCCTAAGCTACAAGAAAAACACTTTGTGAAAAGGGGTATATTCAGGTGGAGTGTTTTGTGCATGGCTTTAAGATTTTCACAAACATGTGGATCGATTCCTTATAGCCTCAATAGCATTCAAGTTGTAATATCCATTATACATGCAATTCACAATGTATGTGCAACAAAAAGTCATGTACCAACCAATTTTGAGAACACAAATAAGTGTCCATAAAGAAACTATAGAATACTCTTAGCGTATGATTGGAAGAGTTTTATTTGACCTTCCTACAAAAGAATGGGGATGCTCTAAAAGGTCATAGCGATCCTTATTACTTTTGCTTTTTTTCTTAAATGAGTAAGTACTATTGTTTTGATATAAAATGAAAACTTGAAGCTCTTTAGATCTTTTAACTTCAATTCCAAGTAAGAAAATGCATCCAAAAGGGACTCATAGAAGAATCCACTAATATATCTTAAGTGAAATAGAACATTTGCAATCTTTTACTACATACAAAGAGGAAATGATGTTGAAATAGCTATCTTGGCAGGAAGGAAGGCAATGCAATGAAAAGACACGAATCAATATAATAAATTGACAAAATACTAAAAGATAATGATGAGGCCAAATACACTTTCTTTACACCAAATTTTTGCTAATAACTATGCCAGTATAGCAGACAGACTTTGAAATGGAATTTGAATTGTGCTACACGTCCATTTTGTAGGCTAGCATGTAGAGAAAAGAGAGAATTCATGCTCGAGCAAGTGCTTCTGATACCAATCTTCTCTCCTCGCAGTTAGATTATTGTGGGACCATGCGTGATGTCTATGAAGTTGATTTTAGAAGATTTAGTGTTTTCATTCTTAATGTCAAATGGTTTAGAACTATCTACAATGGTCCCAATGCTACAGTCAGGAGAGACAGATGTGGTGTCTTTGCCATTGACTCTACCAGACCCTGGATCGATGAAAGTGATATCTTTGTTCTTCCAGAGCATTGAGAATAGGTACACACTAGTGAATTAATTAAAAGCTAATATCTTTGTTTTCAAACAAATATTAGTAGATTGTCATATATATTTTTTTAAATACTTGAGCATAAATGAATATAATTGGCTAGCACCTATTTTGGATCTTCAACGTAGGTGGACTTTCATCCGGATCGTTTGGATCCAAGATGGTGGTGCGTGTTCCAAGTTGCTCCTCAAAGAAAACATATTTTTGAATATAGGAATGTGGATACGAAGATGCCGGCAGAAGATCCAAATAATGATGCCGATGGATCTAGGGAAGAGGATGAAGATGACGATATGGGCCACGGAGAAGGTGACAATAATGACACTGTAATGGAGGAAGGTGGAGATCATGACTTTGGGAAAGAAGAGGGAAAATAGAGGCCAGAACTAGAGGATCAAGTCTTAGGTAGACATACAATTAAGGATGATAATGTAGGTGATCAATTGTATGTAAACCTTGAGATAGACATATTTGGCACGCAAGACTTGGCTCAAAATGAAGCCGTCGATGTAAATGCTACTAATTCATAGTTTTGACATCGACAAGACTTCTTATGTATAATTTGGCCCTCACATTTTTATAGTGACATTTTGTACATTCATTTGTATGTTAATTAAGTTCACTAAATATCAATATATGAGTGTTTTGATCTCAATTTTGGTGTACATACTCTTATATTTTTTATCTTTCAAATGACCAAACTTGTGGTCCAAAATTATTTTGGGACCCTTGGAAAACGTTTTGTAAAAACATCGGTATGGAAAAATGTACCCAGGCATTGATGCAAGGGTTGGTGTTAGGTGGTATGGTAGTCAATATATATGTCGGTATAGGGGTCGGTTTATACCGATCCCTATACCAACAGACATATGGGCGACCATACCGATGGCTATTTTGATATCTACATCGACACCTTCCCCACCTGCCAACCATACTGATGATCTTTGTGCCCGCACCCATGAAGCATCAAAAGATAGCATCAAAAAGAGGCCTGTTTCTTGTAGTGTTCCACTCACCAGTGAAGGAAAATATCAAGTCATCACAGGTAACCACACTTCCATAAATCTTATGTTTTAAAATGCCTTCATGCACCTCAAATTACTTTTCTCTATTGTACTTTATAGCTCTTGAAAGCACTCCATTGTGTTGGAAAAGCACTTTTAAGTCCTCACATAACTTGGAAGTGCTTCCAACAAAATGTGTGGTATTTGATACACTTGAAAATTCTTTCCAACACATACAAAATATTTTAAGTGTCATTAGGAAAAGACAAAGCTCATTTTGGGGCCTTTTAAATTAGACAAAAAATAGAGATCTTCCAATGAGAGAGAGGCCGACGTTACGTTAAAAGTGCTTTTTTTTTCAAACAAATAGACTTTATCTCTCTAGATTTTGAAGTTCCCGCACTTGTTTTCTAGTGTGTCATAAATGCTATACCAAATCCCAAAACAGATAAACTAACATTTTGAAGTTCCCACTCAAGAAGATTTTAGTGTGTCAGAAATGTCTTCTAGGAGAGGTCAAAATGACCAAAACAGGCCCCTGACAGAAATGTGCTTAAGAAAGAGATTTGGGCACTTGGCCCAAGGCCAACTGCCCCAAATCGCTCTCTTAAGCACATTCCTGTTAGGTGACCAAAACAGGCCCCTGACAGAAATGTGCTTAAGAAAGAGATTTGGGCACTTGGCCCAAGGCCAACTGCCCCAAATCGCTCTCTTAAGCACATTCCTGTTAGGTGCCTGTTTTGATCATTCTGGCCCTTTGAGAGGCCAAATTTAGTGATTTAAATGTCATTTTGGGGGTTTTCTCTTGCTCTAGACACAATGATGATGCCAAAACCACCAAATTCCACACCAAAATAGTAAAAAACCATTTGGGTCCTTGGACATAACATTTATGATATAGTAAAAAATGCTCGAGCGAGAACTTCAAAATGTCAGTTTATCTGTTTTGCAATTCATATCTCCAATTTAATGCTCAACCGTATAAATTTGTGATTCTCACTCTAGAAATTTTTAATTTTGAGCCAAGAAAATTAAAAGATCATGAATTTCTTACAGGTCCCCAAAATGAGCTCTGATTTGTCCTAATGTGGAAATCACACTCAAGAAGGAGAAAGGGGTGGCACGCACTTGAAAGTTCTTTTAGCCACTTAAAAGTGCTTTCATGCACCTCAAAGTGCTTGGAAGGGATTCTAGTCACCTTAAAGTCCTTTCAAACATCTGAAAGTACTTTATCTTTGTTGATTTTTATAGAACTTGAAAGCACTTAAATGTGATGGTAAGCATGTTTTAAAGCTTAAAATCATTCAAATTTCTTTTGATCCACTTTTGGGCACTTGATTAATTTCCAATCACTTGAAAGTGCCTTTTCAATGTGCTAGAAGACACATTAATGCACTTAAAAGTACTTGAAAGTGCTTCAAAGTATTAGAAAGTCTTGGAATTTACTTTAATAACGTGCTTAAAAGTACTTGACTGTGCTTCAAAATACTTGAACGTGCTTCAAATTACTTGAAAGTCTTAGAAAGTACTTTAACATCCTTATAAGTTACTAAAAGTGCTTTAAAATACTTGAAAGTGCTTCAAAGTCCTAGAAAGAACTAAGTACTTGAAAGTTCTTCAATCCACTTTGAAAGAACTTCAAAGACTAGATCAAGTTTCATTAGCACTTTGCTTGATTTTCTTAGCAGCTCGTTCTCTTTGATCATTTCTTCTATCTAATATGCCCATGCAAAAAAAATATGAAGCTGCTATGACTACAGTTGTATATCTGGAGAGACAATGCCTATTTATAGAGGCATTACTACAACAACTCAAGCTTGGTGACATGTTCCATATAGAGCCCATGCCCCATACTCTGTATGGACTCAACAAAATTAGTTTTTTGTGGGGAATGTGTTGCTTGTGGCTTCAGCATTTGAGGGTGAGGATGTGGTTAGTGTCGACATGCTTGCATGAAGACACCAATACTAGTGCAAGTAAATCCACATTAACATCTGTGAAGCCTAGCTACAATCAAAGAGTCCTAGAGCTTGCTTGTAGCCCAACCATCAATTTTTTGTCACTATATTTTGGGAGACAATCCTATAGAGGAGTTTTCATTTAATGTACAAGAAGACAATGGAGTTGATGGGTAGCCGGCATAACCAAGAAGGTAGCGGAGAAGACTACTAAGGAGGAGACTAGTCATTTGGATGATGCAATAGAAGTTAGTGGGGGAGGGGAAGAGAATACAATAGAGAGTGCTACCAAGGAGGTAGAGGAGAAGATTACTAGGGAGTAGCCCCCCATTTGGATAACACAGTAGAAGCCATTGTGGAGCTGATTTGAAAATGGTTAGTGGTCAGCTCCAGCTCCTCTGAAGTAGAAGTGAAGACCCTTTAGCAATTGGCAGCCAAGTTTTCAAAGAAGAGAGCAAGAAGGAAAAAAAAACAATGGTGAAGCTAGTATGTCGTGTTATCTTGTCTTGAAACTTTGTGGACATATATGCATAAGACAAGGATTTATGAATTTTTTTTAATGCAAGTGGGCAACATAAGAAAGAAAAAGTAGATGTTACGGATCAAGGATGTCACCCACAATAGGTAGGAGCATGGAGTTCAATACATGTCAAGAAGGGAGGAAAATGTTGCCCCTTCCTTCCTAAAATTACTACTCCCATACCATTTACCAAGCCTAGAGCTTGCAAAAAGCTTTAGAAATGTAACATCCCCCAATGCACCTTCCATATTTTGAAGGGAGGATGTGAAAAGCATTCACACCACATACATCACTTTGACCATGTAAAAAATTTTAGAAATGTAGTAGATCCTCCAATGCACTTGTATCCGGCAAAGTCGCAATGTTGTAATCTTGACTTTGGAATGGCAAATTTTTGTCAACTTTGTGCATCTTCCTATGCTCTGTAATAAAATTATATTTTTTATAATAATGAAGTACATTACAAAGCATGTTTATTTGCTAATATGGTTCACTTATATATACATATGCGGATGTGTTTGTTTGGAGCACTATAAAGATTACCAATGTCGAACATAAGATGAAGGAATTATTTGCAAGTCTTAGAGAAAAAGGTTCATTTGGCTAGGTGGATGGCACAAGAAAGTGTTCTGGTTGCTAATTTCAAATTTCCATCAAGGAAACCCGTATTTTTTCAAAGTTGTACCTACATTTCAATGGCACCAACACCTTGTCGGTGGATAATTCTATGTACAAGTGTAGTGAGAATCCCCCTGGCACTGTATGTAATAGTCCCAAGGATGAAGGAACATACTCCTATAGAGCTAATGGGTTTCATGATGAATGACTTCAAGCCATGGTTGCATAAGTGGCTACTATCAAATCGATCGAGGGTAATGGGCACTAATAGGGTAATAAGCCCATTCAATGTGCCCACATGAGCTATCAGTTGGTACAGGAGTCTCTACTCCAAGGAGGAAGAATTTTACCTTTTAATCAATTGTTAAACATGAAAAAGAACATGGAAAGGTTAGTCATAGGAAAACAGGAGGTGAGAGGGAATTTATGTACCCCTCCTTATACCTTTTTGTACATGTTGCCTTGACAATGTAAAAATGGGGAAATTTATGCACCCATCCTTATACATTTTTGTATATGTTTCCTTAACAATGCAAACATGGGGAAGTTTATGCACACCTCCTTATAATGTAAATTACAAATTTTTGCTAAAATAAATGCAAGAAGTTGCTGACATTAATGTCCTTTAAGGTGTAAACTACTTGGTCACCATGTTTTCTCATGCACAGTTTGCCCCTAAGAAGTGCTTATAGATGACCCAATTGTACGTCTAAACCACTTTGAAGTACATCCAGACCATTTTGAAGTACCTATGGACTTATAAGAAGTAGTTATAAAAATAGTTTAGAATTATTTAAAGTACTTATACATGCTTCTTGAGTAATTTACCTTGGCCCGAAATCCTTCTTAAAAGATCTAACGCACATTTAGGTGGCCTTCAAAACTAAAAATTGGACAAAAGTACTTTCAAGTATTTTTAAGTGAATTTGAAGTGGTTCCAAGTATACTTTAAAGTATTTTCAAGTGACACTAAATTTTTTCCGAGTGGTACTAAAGTACTTGGAAGTACTAGAGTAGGGGGTGCACTTTTAAGAAACCCTAGATACAACATGCATTCAAGGGATATTTTAAAAACTCATATTTATAAGTTTTGCATGGATAAAAATACCCCTTTCTTTTATACAAAATTATGGACTTTTTTCAAAGTTCAATTTAAAACCCATATGTAAACTTACATTGAAAATTTGAATTACAAAACCCCTCCATTTGGACCCACGTGGTATACTTAATATTTCTAGGTGAACCCCCCGGGGAAGTACTTTAGTACCACTTTGAAATTATTGGAAGGCCTTTGTGCCATTGAAATTCCTCCTAAAAGTGCTATAAAGATATTAAGAGTACCACCTAAAAGTGCTTTAGAGCGTGCGAAGGTGCTCTAGGACTGCTGTTATTTTTCTTGAATACAAGTAAAGTACAAACCTAGGCCGGCTCATCAACCAAATGTATGGGATGCTTTACAAAAACATGTCTCCCCATCCTCTTTCAACAAAGATTGGGAGACTCAACTCTCCAATGTCCAAAATTCAAAAAAAAGATCTTTAACCTTGTGCGTGATGATGGTACTTATAGGTTGCTATCTATGGCATCTTTTTAGGGGAAACACTCCATGCCCTTCTAATTGTATATGGGCATTGGTTGCACAAAGGTTTCTCTTGTAGATACAAAGAACCTTTGCCAAGATGATAGGTCCATTGTTGCCACCTTGTCCATTGAAACCATTACCGATAACTACCACCAGCATTAGAGATTACCTCTTGAAGAAATGTTCATCTTCTGATCAAAGCAATGGGGGGGCACTTTGACTTGTGTTAAAGTGTTGCGAATGTTGGCCACCAGAGCTTGTTTGTAACCCATTTCTTCACATCAAACATCCTCGAAATTGGGATGGAGGAGTTCTAGAAATATTCAATTGCGAGTAGCTTTCTTAAGGTGCTTTGTCTTCTTGTACTAGGAGTTAGTTACAGTTTTGCAAACCTTATTTCTTTCCTTCTCATCAATAGACCTATTCTCTTTAGCATTTTGCTTCTCCTTAGCTTTTTTTTCGGTGTTCCTTTTTCTTTGCAGCCCAATACTTTTTTATAAACTCCATTCCTTCATAACCAAGAAGAATCATACCTCCATTTGCTTGCAATTTTGCACAATGCAAAAATTGATCTTCTCCCATTGCATGCCCATCTACAGTGTCTAGAAGCTGATCTTCTCCAATTGCATGACCATTCATACTCTCTCATACTCTGCAAGTTATTTAAACCTAAAAACATGCAAGGAGATAAGTGGAGGGAAACACACTTTCTGTATAGAGCTAATGAATGTGCCACAACTCTTGTTAGCCACAATAGACAAAGATGAAGAAGGAAAGCAAAGGTGTGGAAAAACAAGGGTGTCAAATGGGTAGGGTAGAAGAATAAGAATGACAACCTTAGGAAGGAACTAGAGAAGAAAAGAAAGTGCAAGATGTAGGGAAGCTAAAGGAGGCATGGAACTTGATGGAAACAAAGAGATTGATGACAGGGCAAAGGGAGGTTGACGACTAAGTTGAAAGAGGTAGGGAATCTAGAAAATAAATCTCAGGTCCTACACATGTGCAGTATGAACACAAAGAGAGAGAGAGAGAGAGAGAGAGAGAGAGAGAGAGAGAGAGACCCATGTGGCACAATATTTTGGAAAAAATGGTTTCATTTGTACATGAAATAACAATTTCCCACTCTTTTCACCATAAGCCATATTCCCTTTAACCACCATTTGTAAAAAACCACTACCCTTTCTTTCCATTAACAAACCACTACCCATTCTTTTTACTTGCACATAACTACCTTTAATGAGTACCCATTATTTCTTACTAGCACTTTCTTACCTTTACCCACTACTTGTTAACACTTGATACAGGAATGTCGATGATACTACTTTTTGAACCACCTATAT